>NC_142772.1:48295098-48530098 GCF_988280905.1 Pimephales promelas
ATTCAGCAAGTGGCGTTCAGTTCTCACAGCATTATTTCAGTATCACAGACATACTATTATTAAAGGAGTAGTTCACTTTTCAAAAAACTTTTGCTGATAATTTACTCACCCCCATGTCATCCAAGATGCCCATGTCTTTCTTTCTTCAGTCGAAAAGAAATGAAGGTTTTTGATGAAAACATTCCAGGATTTTCTCCATATAATGGACTTCAATGGGGTCCAAACGGTTCAAGGGCCAAATGGGGCTTTAAAGGGCTTTAAACGATTCCAGACGATGAATAAGGGTCTTATCAAGCGAAACAATCGCTCATTTAAAAAATAAATAACAAAGTTTAAGTTTTATAAGCACAAATGCTCGCCTTGCTCTGTTCGGTGATGCGCGTTCGTGACTCTCCTGTTCAAAATGAACAAATCTTTTTCAAGTCGTTGAATGAACCAAATGACTCGGAAAAAGATTCATTCGTTTTCTTTGGTCTTAGAACTGGAGCGATTTTTTTATTTATTTATTTATTTATTTTTTTTGGAATTTATAAAAAAAGCAACATGCAAAACTCTCGGGGGAAAAGAGAATATAGCCTACATGCGTATCCAAATGTTTTAAAAAGTATTAACCAAGCAGAAAAGGGGGGGGGGGATTGTTTGTTTATAATAAACATAAACAATGGCGGGTTAGTGAATGGTGACATGAAAAGTAGAAAAGATCACAGGATCAATAACATCCCGCCGGAAGGAAAATGACAGATATGGCTGCTTTTGGGAATAACAAAAAAGATAGGTATGCTACAACTCTTAGAAGTTTCTTGCGCTATTTGTTCTGACCAGAGCGGAAGAAGATTAGCACAACAATTGTGTATTTCCGGTCACAAATACAGAAGTTGTGCAAAAACGCTTGCCGCAAAGCAAGTCAAATTTACAGTTTTTTCTTATGTCTCATTTGGACTACAGAAACGATCTGGCAATCTTACATAGCGTGGATATATCAGATAAAGGACCGCAAAGTGCATTTCACCATGTCACGTCTTGATGAACCACTGAATCGATTTTGAAAACATTACTGTAAGGTAAAAAAAAATGTACTTATTGTTGCTTTAAATATTTTGACTAGTTTCCATTCTTTTTTTATCAGTAGTAAATCACACAACATGTTTCCTGACGTTGAGCCATCCGTTTGTCTTTGCTCTGGTTTTCAGGAGCCCTTATATATCTTTAATGCATTGCGTGTATGTATATATATGTATTTATATTTGTATATGATTGTGACAAAGTGCTTTGTTGGCCTGATTCTTGCTCAGAGTGCCTTCCTTTTAAAAAGTCCATACCCTGAATAAAACATGCTGTGAAAACCAGCGTCTGTCTGAGAAATGTGCCGCGCTCCCCTCTAACTCCTGTCGTAGATCGAAACGCTCTCTTTAAAGTCCAGCGAGGGGCGAGACGGTCAATGTGTTTTACACTTTTCTGAATCGTTTGTTTACGGCAGCCTCAAAAGGACACTGAAGTCACACTTAAAAATATATGAGCGGCGTTGCATTAGCAGGACCTTATGATTTCTGTGATGCAAAACTTGGTTGAATCCAGTGATAAAAATGAAATTTACAGTACACTCTTAGAAATGGTTCTATTTAGAACCAGAAATGGTTCCATCCCCCGCTTCATATATGGAACTCCAAAATGGTTCTATTTAGAACCATTTTTTTTTTGGTAAAAGGTATGGAACCCCAGGGTTCTATAGAACCCAGAGGAACCCTTTTTTTAAGAGCGTATAGAACCTTTTAGGGGTTCCAAATATGTAGCGCTGATAGAACCTTTTAAGGTTCTATATAGAACCTTTTCTTCTAAGAGTGAGATACGGAATATGGGACATTTTTGATCAATATAATATATCAAAAGTATGACTATTCTTCACGATGTAAATATACACGCCTGTAAATATTAAAACACATAAACTTAAAGGTCTTCACGACAACATGTCAAAATAAAAGTTTAGTTTAACTTGAAGAAATTGTGACTGAAATTACTATTGTACAGTAAAACATACTTCTCAAAAATAATATTATTAAAACAAAGTAATATCACCCAATTAAAATGACTGTTTGGAACTTTGGATGCGATTAATCGTTTCACAACCCTAGTTTGGAGCCATATAAACTCCCAGGAGAGTTAATTTAACAGCGTTTTTGCTACACACACAAAAACACCTGCAGTGATTAAGAAAAAGTCATCCTGCATATGTTCATGTCACGCATTGATGTTCAGACATTTTAAAGTAAGCTAATACTTTTCGTTTCTATATAGAAAAGTTGCTGAGACTTCCTTGTTTCACTTTGACCCAACTTGCTGGAAGTGCATGTCTTATTTTGAGAGCCTGTCCAAACTTTGAACTTTTGGAATTTGTGCATGTGCGTGTGTGTGTGTGTGTGTGAGCATTTTCTGCTTGTGCATTCAAACTTTCTTTATGGGGGAGATATTTTAGCCTGTCATGAATTATTCAAATGTTAGAAATAGTCGCCTAAAACCATGGAAAAGGTGGAGCGGTTTTTAACTCTGTCTCTTTCTCTCCTCTCTCATGATCATGCCTTTAAAGGGATCATTCACCCCAAAAATGTAAATTTTGATATAATTTACTCACATTCATGTTGTTTTAAACCTGTATGACTTTTATACTTCTATGGAACACAAAAGTAGACGTTTAGCCGAAAGTTCCATGCAATAAAAGTAAACAAAATAGCAACTTAAAGTTATTATAAAAACATGCAAAAAAAAAAAAATAGACGGAAATTTTCATTTTAGGGTAAACTATTCCTTTAACATGACTCAATTATAAGCTTTGCTTTATTAGTTACTATATATCCCATATTTTTTATGAATATGCAAAAAAAAGTTTATATTTTTTTTAAATGTAAACAAAATATCTCACAAATGTGGCATTATTATCGGATTTTGTTTTTATTGTATATATATATATATACAAGGTCAAGCTACTTAAAGAAAATATATCAGGTCTGTATTTCAGGCCTGTAAATGTGTTTCTAGCAAACAAAAAAAGCACCTTAAAGTTATTATAAAATCATGTCATATGATGCTTTGCACGAGGAACATATACTTAATACTAAATACACTGTAAAAAAAATATTGATGGTTTAACTTAAACAAGTAACCTGGTTGCCTTAAAATTTTAAGTTGATTGAACTGGAAAAAGTTCAAGAGTTAATACAATGAAGTAGATTAATTTAATCATCAGAAACTCAAAATAATAAGGTATCTCAACTAAATAAATTATTATAAAGTTGATTTGACAAAAGAAAATATGTTGTGGTAACAAATCTTGAAAATATTTTTTACAGTGTAAAGAGATGGAAATAACTAAAGTTGTTTATTAACTCAAAACCTCTTCAACTGCACATCTTTAAATCTATCTCTAAATCTAAATTATTATTGTTAACTAAAACTATTACAAATATTGGTTACAGTTTATTTTAAGATGTCCGTGTTACAGTGTAATTATACATTTAACTCCTGTGTAATAATAATGACATACTATAGGGTTAGGGTTTGTTTTAGGGTTAATTGCATGTAATTATGCATAATTTGTAGTTATAAATACAAATATACAGTAAAATAAAGTGTTACCAAATTATTTCTGTTAATTGAAATAAAGCTGAAATAAAATAGATTTTAAATATTAGTTGGAAAAACCTAAACTAAACTAAAATGTTAAATGTTGCCTTGGCGATAAACTGAAAATAGCTTAATGTGAAGCACTAAAATGATTCAATGGAAATAAATAACGAAAAATTAGAGTAAATAGCAATATTTTAAAATTTAAAATTGTATAATGAAATTACAAAATGTTTTACTAAATTAACATGGAACTGAACATTTTTTAAAACAAAAGCTAATTCAAAAGATGAATAAAACGAAAAATAAACGGCAAAATAACAAGATTATTTCTCAGTTATATACTTGCAGTGAAATGTAAATCTGGTCAGCTAGATTTGTGCATTAAATATAAACATAATTATAAAATAACATGTTGATAAGATATAATAATGTAAACTAATGAAAACAAAATGGTTTGGTGTCGTTTATCAAATATGGTGTCGTTTGATGGCGGTGTGTCGGTTTTTGGAAAGACCGAAAGAAGAAAATAACGCAGCATTGCAATGACATAAAGTGAGTAAATGATCACAGACTTTTCAGTTTTTGGTGAAGAACTCCTTTAAAAGAGTGGCTTGTTTCTGGTATCTTATAAGTGGAGCCCACGGGAGGGACACAAACAAGATCATGTTCATCTTCTGTGTTCTCTCAGCAGGACATCATGGGGACCTCACAGCTGTCAACACATGGGGAATGTGGAACACAGAGGTGAGGGACCCTTCCCAGGGCACCAGGGGTCACGAACATGTTTTGAAATGGAAACTCGGTCAGATTATTGGCCATAACCTGCGCTTGAGACTCTAAAGACTACTCATGAATTCATGAAGCTATAGTCACAGTCTGTGATCATTTTCTCACTTTATGTCATTCAAAATTTTCTTTTTTTTTGTCTTTGCAAAAAACTGACACACATGCAGGAATCAAATATATGTTGCTGCCATCAAACAACACCATATTTGAGAAACAACACCAAACCATCATTTTTTAGTGTGTGTTTGTAAATTAATGTGTGTGAATGAGTGAGTGTCTGAGTGAGTGTGTGTTTGTAAATGAATGTGTGAGTGAGTCAGTGAGTGAGTGAGTCAGTGAGTCAATGAGTCAATGAGTCAGTGAGCGTGTGAGTCAGTGAGTGAGTGAGTCAGTGTGTGAGTGAGTCAGTGAGTGAGTCAGTGAGTGAGTGAGTCAGTGTGTGAGTCAGTGAGTGAGTGAGTCAGTGAGTGAGTGAGTGAGTCAGTGAGTGAGTCAGTGAGTCAGTGAGTGAGTGAGTCAGTGTGTGAGTCAGTGAGTGAGTGAGTCAGTGAGTCAGTGAGTGAGTGATTGAGTCAGTGAGTGAGTGAGTCAGTGTGTGAGTCAGTGAGTGAGTAAGTGAGTGAGTCAGTGAGTGAGTGAGTGAGTCAGTGTGTGAGTGAGTGAGTGAGTCAGTGTGTGTGTGAGTGAGTGAGTGAGTCAGTGAGTGAGTGAGTGAGTGAGTGAGTCAGTGTGTGAGTCAGTGAGTGAGTGAGTGAGTGAGTCAGTGAGTGAGTCAGTGTGTGAGTCAGTGAGTGAGTCAGTCAGTCAGTCAGTCAGTCAGTCAGTGAGTGAGTGAGTCAGTGAGTGAGTGAGTGAGTCAATGAGTGAGTGAGTGAGTCAGTGAGTGAGTCAGTGAGTGAGTGAGTCAGTGTGTGAGTCAGTGAGTGAGTCAGTGAGTGAGTCAGTGAGTGAGTGAGTGAGTCAGTGTGTGAGTCAGTAAATGAGTGAGTGAGTGAGTCAGTGAGTGAGTGAGTCAGTGTGTGAGTCAGTGAGTGAGTGAGTGAGTCAGTAAGTGAGTGAGTGAGTGACTGAGTGAGTGAGTGAGTGAGTGAGTCAGTGAGTGAGTCAGTCAGTCAGTCAGTCAGTGAGTGAGTGAGTGAGTCAGTAAGTGAGTGAGTGAGTCAGTGAGTGAGTGAGTGAGTGAGTGAGTCAGTGAGTGAGTGAGTGAGTGAGTCAATGAGTGAGTGAGTGAGTGAGTGAGTCAGTGAGTGAGTAAATGAGTGAGTGTGTGAGTGAGTGAGTCAGTGAGTGAGTGAGTGAGTCAGTCAGTGAGTGAGTGAGTGAGTCAGTTAGTGAGTGAGTGAGTGAGTCAGTTAGTGAGTGAGTGAGTGAGTCAGTGAGTGAGTGAGTGAGTGAGTGTGTATTTGGGAGTAAGTGTGTCTGAGTGAGAGAGAGAGAGAGAGAGAGAGAGAGAGAGAAAGTGTGTTTGGGAGTAAGTGTGTGTGTGTGTTGTGGTTTGCACCTTCTGAATTGTGCTGTGTGTGGACACTGGTTTGAAACCGGAGAGCTGGTCTAGATCAGCACTGGCTGAAGGTGATGACACACACTCTTCATCAGTCAGTGATCAGGTGCTGATACACACCGTTAGAGACCAGAAGATCTTCTGCATCTCTGAGACTGACGTGCCAATACAGAATTAACAAATACAACACTTTCAAAAATTACTAGAGATTAGAAAATACTCTATGTGGTCTTGACACACAAACCTCTAACCATGTGTGTGTGTTAGTAATGATTGTAGTAATGGTTATTTTATTTAGATGCACGTATTTGATAAAAAATACAGTAAATATGTGCAATTTAAAATGTTTTCTTCTGTATGTGAATATACAGTAAGGTGTAATTTATTCCTGTCATTACTCTTCAGTGTCACATGACCCTTCACAAATCACTCTAATATGATGATCTGATGCTCAAGAAACATTTATTATGATTATTATCATCGTATTTTAATGGAAACAGTGATACGTTTTTATTTTCAGGAGTCTTTGATAAATATATAAATTACAATAAACAGCATTGATTTAAAATCTAAATATTTTGTAAGATTATAAACATCTCTACAGTCATCATCATGCATCATTTGATGAATGACAGTGTCAGTTTCTTCAAATGAAACAATCGTAATGACCGCAAACTTTTAAACGGCAGTGTTTTTCAATTATTTGGAGGCATTAGAAATTAAACGCACCCGTTTCTGCTTATTTATCGCATTATGAATCTGAAATATTAATTCCCACAAAGTGTCCTTTTGCATCGGGAATGAAAAATGAGCGTGAACACTTTTCACTTCATTTATGGCTTCTGTGATTTAAGTATAAATCATGTGGTCTTTGACATGACGCACATGAGAGGGTCTTTGAACTCAGGGGTCTTGAGCACAAAGGGTCATTTCAGACAGGAAACTCTTTCATATTTCCTTTTCACTTCCTGCTTTGCTTCTTGTCTTCATGAAGGTGTGTGTTATCATCAGCGTGTGTGTGTGTGTCTGCCATCTGTGCGCTGTCGAGCGAGACGTCCTCTGGGGAAAAGAGGAAAACAAAGCAGGTGAGTTTTCACTGCAGTTTTGAAAAGGTCGTGACCTCGTCTGACTTCTGATTAATAAGCTTTATTTACAACGGCAACCATATTCAAGAGTCTCATTATCATGTTAGGAACACTCAAAAATGATACAATTGACTTGACAGACATCCCTAATGATTATTTATTTTAAGTAACGGGTATAAACTAATTCTTAACAGTAACAGTATTTCACTTTAATAATATTTATTTATAATTTTAATTTTTTCCCTCCTACTGTGAATATCAAAAGAGGCAAATCACTCTTGAAATTTCAAGAACTGATTTCTAATCAGTGACACTTTAAAACGAGATGTTTGACTTTCCCTACTGAGTTTTGCAAATCAAAAATTGTTGTGGTTTCAGAAGCCATTGTAATAAAAGGTCATTTAGAGGCTGTGTGTGTATGTGTGTGTGTGTGTGTGTGTGTGTTGATGGGTAAGCTTACGGTAAGGAGCTAGAGATTGCATTGTGTCAATGAATGTCCTCTCAAAGATAGATGTAAGTGTGTGTGTGTGTGTTGGTGGAGTGTGTTTGTATGAGTGTGTGTGTTTGTGTGAGTGTGTGTGTGTGTGTGTGTGTGAGTGTGTCTGTGTGTGTGTAAGAGAGAGAGGGAAATTGAGTGTGTGTGTGTGTGTGTGTAAGAGAGAGAGAGAAAGTGAGTGTGTGTGTTGTGTTATGTTTACATAAAGTGTATTGTGAGATAAGGCTTCATATAAGGTAAGATATGAATTATATATATTTTAATCATACAGTAGAATATTATTTGAGGTCTCACAAAAAAATGCCTTTTGCTCTTTTTACAACTTTTTCAGTTGTGTTTGAACAAATATGAGCTTATTGCATGCCAAGTTAAGTCATTTTTATTTCTGTGGTGCTCTTCCTCTCTCCATTTATTGGATTTATTGGATTCCATTTATTCTTCCAGACTTCATTTATTGGATAAAAATACAGTAAAAACAGTAATATTGTGAAATATTATTTCAATGTAAAAAATAATGTTTTCTATGTGAATATATAGTAAAGTGTAATTTATTCCTGTGATCAAAGATGAATTTTCAGCATCGTTACTCCAGTCTTCAGTGTCACATGATCCATTTGCTGCTTTTTATTGTTTTACATTTACATTCTACATTTTATGATTATTATCGATGTTGTGCTGTTTCATATGAAAGCTTGTTTCCGCAATTAATTTGAAAAATATAAAAGGTAATTGCGACTTTTTTCTCACACTTCTGTCTTTTTTTTCTCAGAATTGCGACTTTATCTCGCGATTGCGACTTTATATCTCGCAATTCTGACTTTATATCACGCAATTCTGACTTTATATCTCACAATTCGGACTTTATATCTCGCAATTCGGACTATATCTCGCAATTCGGACTTTATATCTCGCAATTCTGACTTTATATCTCGCAATTCTGACTTTATATCTCGCAATTCTGACTTTATATCTCGCAATTCTGACTTTATATCACGCAATTCTGACTTTATATCTCGCAATTCGGACTTTATATCTCGCAATTCTGACTTTATATCACGCAATTCGGACTTTATATCTCGCGATTCTGACTTTATATCTCGCGATTCTGACTTTATATCTCGCAATTCTGACTTTATATCTCACAGTTCGGACTTTATATCTCACAATTCGGACTTTATATCTCGCAATTCTGACTTTATATCTCACAATTCGGACTTTATATCTCACAATTTGGACTTTATATCTCGCGATTCTGACTTTATATCTCGCGATTCTGACTTTATATCTCACAATTCGGACTTTATATCTCACAATTCTGACTTTATATCTCACAATTCGGACTTTATATCTCACAATTCTGACTTTATATCTCACAATTCGGACTTTATATCTCGCGATTCTGACTTTATATCTCGCGATTCTGACTTTATATCTCGCGATTCTGACTTTATATCTCGCAATTCGGACTTTATATCTCGCGATTCTGACTTTATATCTCGCGATTCTGACTTTATATCTCGCAATTCTGACTTTATATCTCACAATTCGGACTTTATATCTCGCAATTCTGACTTTATATCTCGCAATTCTGACTTTATATCTCGCAATTCTGACTTTATATCTCGCAATTCGGACTTTATATCTCGCAATTCTGACTTTATATCTCGCAATTCTGACTTTATATCTCACAATTCGGACTTTATATCTCACAATTCGGACTTTATATCTCGCAATTCTGACTTTATATCTCACAATTCGGACTTTATATCTCACAATTCTGACTTTATATCTCACAATTCGGACTTTATATCTCGCGATTCTGACTTTATATCTCGCGATTCTGACTTTATATCTCGCGATTCTGACTTTATATCTCGCAATTCGGACTTTATATCTCGCGATTCTGACTTTATATCTCGCAATTCTGACTTTATATCTCGCAATTCTGACTTTATATCTCACAATTCGGACTTTATATCTCGCAATTCTGACTTTATATCTCGCAATTCTGACTTTATATCTCGCAATTCTGACTTTATATCTCGCAATTCGGACTTTATATCTCGCAATTCTGACTTTATATCTCGCAATTCTGACTTTATATCTCACAATTCGGACTTTATATCTCACAATTCGGACTTTATATCTCGCGATTCTGACTTTATATCTCGCGATTCTGACTTTATATCTCACAATTCGGACTTTATATCTCACAATTCGGACTTTATATCCCGCGATTCTGACTTTATATCTCGCAATTCTGACTTTATATCTCACAATTCGGACTTTATATCTCACAATTCTGACTTTATATCTCACAATTCGGACTTTATATCTCACAATTCGGATTTTATATCTCACAATTCTGACTTTATATCTCACAATTCTGACTTTATATCTCACAATTCTGACTTTATATCTCACAATTCTGACTTTATATCTCGCAATTCGGACTTTATATCTCGCAATTCTGACTTTATATCTCGCAATTCTGACTTTATATCACGCAATTCTGACTTTATATCTCACAATTCTGACTTTATATCTCGCAATTCTGACTTTATATCTCGCAATTCTGACTTTATATCTCGCAATTCTGACTTTATATCTCGCAATTCTGACTTTATATCTCGCAATTCGGACTTTATATCTCGCAATTCGGACTTTATATCTCGCGATTCTGACTTTATATCTCGCGATTCTGACTTTATATCTCGCAATTCTGACTTTATATCTCACAATTCGGACTTTATATCTCACAATTCGGACTTTATATCTCACAATTCGGACTTTATATCTCACAATTCGGACTTTATATCTCGCAATTCGGACTTTATATCTCACAATTCGGACTTTATATCTCGCAATTCGGACTTTATATCTCACAATTCGGACTTTATATCTCACAATTCGGATTTTATATCTCACAATTCTGACTTTATATCTCACAATTCTGACTTTATATCTCACAATTCTGACTTTATATCTCGCAATTCGGACTTTATATCTCGCAATTCTGACTTTATATCTCGCAATTCTGACTTTATATCTCGCAATTCGGACTTTATATCTCGCAATTCTGTCTTTATATCACACAATTCGGACTTTATATCTCGCAATTCTGACTTTATATTTCGCAATTTTGACTTTATATCACGCAATTCTGACTTTATATCTCACAATTCTGACTTTATATCTCGCAATTCTGACTTTATATCACGCAATTCTGACTTTATATCACACAATTCTGACTTTATATCTCGCAATTCTAACTTTATATCACGCAATTCTGACTTTATATCTCACAATTCTGACTTTATATCTGCAAATATAAAATTGCAAGATATAAACTCGCAATTTTGAGAAAAAAAGTCACAATTAAATATTTGAGATATAGTCACAAAATATTTTTTTTTAATTTTTTTATTCAGTGGCGGAAACAAGCTTCCAGAATTTCAAATTGTGATTTTTTTTCTTGAGAATTCTTTGATGTATAGAACGTTCAAAAGAACATAATTTATTTGAATTAGAATCTTTTCTAACATTCTAAATGTCTTTACTGTCACTTTTGATCAATTTAATGATTTGAAAGAAATCCTGTTATACGTAAGTCTTACTGACCCCAGACTTATCATATGATCTCATTTATAGTCTCTGATCTGCATGTACTTCTATCCACTCCCCAAAACCACCTCAGACTTAAGCAATCACTCTTTTTTCAATTGAAGTTTGAAGCAAAACTCCAGGCAAACTTCAAGTTTCTTTGACGCTTCTCAGTGCAACTCTGAAAGGAATCGTCTTAAGAGCCTCTTTGGGAAGTTGACAGCGGACTCTTCCTTTTGAGATGTAAATATTTCTGCCGAGAAGGAAGACTCGTTCATTATTCGACTCTGTCGTTATGAAAATCTCTAACCAAAACACTCCCAACGTGTTTACTTTCCCACCACGGATTCGTTTGTGATGGAAACACACTCCTGATGGAGCTTTGTGTGATTTGTGAAGGGCCAACTCTGGATTTTGTCCTTGACTTCATGATGGATTGGTGTCACTGAGTTATTGTCAGCGCGGCGTCTCGTGTCGCCCGGTTCCTCCGGCTTTTATCCTGCTCCCAAAACACAATCCCAGCTTTTGGTCTGGGAATGTCAAGAGGCAGGTGCATTAGACAAAAGAGCAGGCGTAAAATTAGCATCATTGACCGAACCTGCTCGATGAAACTTTGAATGTTTGCCAGACACTCTTGTGGAACAGGAAGTTTGATTGGAGCCTAATACTTAAGGGGAAAGGTCACGGGAGGTCACTGATGTCACTTCCTGTGAACAGGACATTATGTGCTACTCTTTTTTTTAAAGGAATATTTCACCCAAAAATGAAAATATTTATTTGCTTTCATATAGTGTACACTCTAAACAATGCTGGGTTGTTTGAACCCACATTTGGGTCAAATATGGACAAACCCAATGTAATTGGATTTTAACCCAACTTTAACTTTCACTTTCAACTGTACATTTTTTAATTGCATTTTAACCCACCATTTGGGTTTGTCCATATTTGACCCAAATTTGGGTTCAAACTACCCAGTGTAGTGATTATCATACAGCGTTAAAGAGGACCTATGTTATCCCAGATGGATCGTCTAAACCCCAACACACTTGAAACATTTTTCGACAAACAAAGTTCCTGAAGTGTGTGAACTTTTCTTCTTTTGTGTTTCACAGAATAATAAAAGTCAAACAGGTTTGGAGTGAATGATGGCAGAATTATATTTTTGGGTGAACTGTTCCTTTAAAAGTGTTTGAGTAAACCATTCCCAAATTTGGCCATGATGTCTCTGCTTAAGTTCTATCAGTCAATAATCAGCATTAATATTGGGTAGATCCGTTATGAATAAGTCAGCAGGGGGTGTGGTAACATTTATTCACCATTTTATGAGATATAATGAATGATTCGGTGTCTGAAGCTGCTGGACTTCACAGTCGGGGAGGACGTGTTTTCATAATCCAGCTTCTAGTGTCTGACAGAGGTTCAATGAGAAACACCCAAACATGTTGTTCATTTGTTTTGTCATTCCTCCAAGCGGGTTCCTCAGTCGACTGTTGAGGAATATTCCCGGGAATTGTTTCCTTCAGAATAGTTTAGTAGATCGCGGTGACCATGATCAATACAGGGACCGGCTGACCTGGGGAACTCCAGCTGGGAGTAGATACATCTGACTAGATTTTATGTGTGTTGTTTAAACTAAGTCAAATAGACATGCAAGGTTTTGTTTTTTTTATCTTCCATTTTAAGAGTGCTAATGGTGCATTTACAGTTATTAGATAGATAGATAGATAGATAGATAGAAAGATAGATAGATAGATAGATAGATAGATAGATAGATAGATAGATAGATAGATAGATAGATAGATAGATAGATAGATAGATAGATAGATAGATAGATAGATAGATAGATAGATAGATAGATAGATAGATAGATATACAGGACTGAATTTAAAGTAAAAGTTGAATAAAATGAACATGCTGTCATAAATTACTCATCCTCATGTCACTCCAGTTTGTTGTCCAACAAAGTGCAAGACAATGGGGTCTATCCATCCATCCATCCATCATTTTTTCTATTATCCATTCTCCATTATTCTGTTATCATCCATCCATCCATCCATCCATCCAATATCATGTCTATCAATCATCTATCGATCTACCTATCTATTCCATCATTTTATCCTTATTCTATCTATCATTCTATCATCCATCTAATGTTATTCATCCATCCATCCATAATTCTTTCATTCTATCATTCATCTATCCACCATTCCATCCATCATGTATCTAACGTTATATCCATCCATTTATCCATCCATCCATCCATGTATCTAACGTTATATCCATCCATCCATCCATCCATCCATCCATCCATGCATCTAACGTTATGTCAATCCATCCATCCATCCATCCATCCATGTATCTAACGTTATGTCAATCCATCCATCCATCCATCCATCCATGTATCTAACGTTATGTCAATCCATCCATCCATCCATCCATCCATCCATCCATCCATCCATCCATGTATCTAATGTTATATCCATCCATCCATCCATCCATCCATCCATGTATCTAACGTTATATCCATCCATCCATCCATCCATGTATCTAACGTTATATCCATCCATCCATCCATCCATCCATGTATCTAACGTTATATCCATCCATCCATCCATCCATCCATGTATCTAACGTTATATCCATCCATCCATCCGTTCGTCCGTCCGTCCATCCGTGTATCGAGCGTTATATCCATCTATCCATCCATAATTCTTTCATTCTATCTTTCATCCATCCATCCATCCATCCACCATCCACCACTACGGGTCCGTCCGTCCATCCATCCATCCATCCATCCGAACGAACAAACGAATTAGATACATTCTCTGAATCACATTCTTTGTAAACGTGACGCGTTTGAACAAGTGCAGTTTTCTGGCCTGTAACGATCTCCTCTGTAATGAAGGGCTTGTCTTGTTTTTAAATAGCCCGTAGCCTTTAGTTCGAGGTCAAGAACCTTGATTTACCAGCCAATGCCAGTCAGTGTCAGGTGGTATTAGGGGGCGGGACATTCTCATATTAAAGAGAGCGTTTGATTGGATGAACACTTGTATGCGTCCTTGTGACAAGATCATGAATATTTTTGGCCTGTTTTCCCAGAATTGTGAATTGTACAGTTACAAGATAAACGTATGGACGTCGTAAATAGAAATGGACCATATATGGATTGAAAGCCACAAAACCCCAAACTTTTGATTTTGAATTGGAAGTGAATCATGTTTATAGTATTCTGACTGAAAAATACTGATAAGAATGTGATATTTTGCAGTGAGAGAAAAGTTCAGACTGAGACGGTACCGGAGTTTGACTGTCCTACTTTCAGCAGTTCTTTGTGGTGCTTTATATAGGTTTTATTTTGGACGAAGTGGGCCGCCCCGCAGGCAGAGGATCTTCCTGTTGATTTGAATGGTTGCATCCTCCTCGGAGCCTTTGCTCTTCAGACCGGCTCCAGATCTGAGCTCTGATTCGAGATCAGTTGTACTCGTGTGCATCATCCCAGCGTGTGTGTGTTTAGGCACTACAGGCGCCGGATCAGGAGTGTGTGTGTGTGTGTGTTGATGATGTTTATTTATAAGACTTGGCACTGTACTGTAGATGTTCGGTTGCTAAGACCAGAACACCATGTGTGTCGGGTCACCTTCGCTGAGTCGACGTGTGTGTGTGTGTGTGTGTTTAGCTTACGTGCTTCCATTGGCTGACACACACGGTATGAATTGTGTATAAATGAGTGTGAATTATTGTAGAGTCACTCTGTGGGAACTTGGCATTAACATCACGGCCTCTCTCTCCTCTCAGCACTGTTTTCATTAATGCTGATCTATCTATCTATCTATCTATCTATCTATCTGTCTGTCTGTCTGTCTGTCTGTCTGTCTGTCTGTCTGTCTGTCTGTCTATCTATCTATCTATCTAGCTATCTATCTTTAATAATATATATACAAAATAATTATTTTCTATATATAAATACACACACATGCATGTATATTTAAGAAAAAAATATTATTTATATATAAAATATTTATATTTATATATAATATAAATGATATATAAATCTATATACAGTATATACATGAAAATATTTTTTAAATATATACAAGCATGTGTGTGTTTATATATATAAAATAATTATACACAGTGCACCCACATATATTATGCAAACACAAACTTTTATTTTGGATGCGATTAATCGTGATTAATCATTTGACAGTCCTAATATATATATATATATATATATATATATATCCTTCTGTCCATCCGTCTGTCTGTCGTTTTATCTGCCATCTATCTATCTATAATATAACTCACAATACACTAGCAGGTTTTCTTAAGACAATATAAAGTGTAGTTTTCTCCATCAGTCAATTCATTTATTTTACCATTTAGAATTTAACCCATCACACACACACACTAACCGACCCCTAAACCGACCCCTACCCATCAAACACAACTTTCTGCATTTTTACATTTAAAAAAAAAAAACTCGTTCTATATGATTTATAAGCTTGTTTCCTCAATTTAGTCCACAGTGACACACACACACATTCTCTCTCTCTCTCTCTCTCTCTCTCTCTCTCTCTCTCTCTCTCTCTCTCTCTCTCTCTCTCTCTCTCTCACACACACCGTGTCCCCCTGCACTGCATCTCACCTTGCACTGCAGTAACAGCTTGATGTAATTTCAGTGATATGGAGCAGAGGTGATAGGAAATCTGCTCCCGCCAGCAGCACAGCATCATCAGGAACGCAGTTTTCCTTCATAGTCCGTCCCAAATCATCTCTGGGTGAAACGTTTCACACATACAACAATCCCAGAGCAGCATCCCGCTCACATCCTGACCTCAACTACACAAAAGAGCAAAACAACTCTTTACAAATGGCATACACTCTCAGAAAAAAAGGTACAAAAAATGTCACTGGGGCTGTACCTTTTCAAAAGGTAAACTTTTGTCTATTTTAGGTGCTAATATGTACATTTTAAGTGTTAATATGTCAATTTTAGGTGGTAATATGTCCATTTTAGGTGGTCATATGTACATTTTAGGTGGTAACATGTCCATTTTAGGTGGTAATAATTACAATTTAGGTGGTCATATGTACATTTTAGGTGCTAATATGTCCATTTTAGGTGGTAATATGTCCATTTTAGGTGGTAATATGTACATTTTAGGTGCTAATATGTACATTTTATGTGATAATATGTCCATTTTAGGTGCTAATATGTCCATTTTAGGTGCTAATATGTCCATTTTAGGTGGTAATATGTACATTTTAGGTGCTAATATGTCCATTTTAGGTGGTAATATGTACATTTTAGGTGCTAATATGTCCATTTTATGTGATAATATGTCCATTTTAGGTGCTAATATGTCCATTTTAGGTGGTAATATGTACATTTTAGGTGCTAATATGTCCATTTTATGTGATAATATGTCCATTTTAGGTGCTAATATGTACATTTTATGTGATAATATGTCCATTTTAGGTGCTAATATGTCCATTTTAGGTGCTAATATGTCAATTTTAGGTGGTAATATGTACATTTTAGGTGCTAATATGTCCATTTTAGGTGGTAATATGTCCATTTTAGGTGCTAATATGTCCATTTTAGGTGGTAATATGTACATTTTAGGTGGTAATATGTACATTTTGGGTGCTAATATGTCAATTTTAGGTGTTAATATGTAAATGTTAGGTGCTAATATGTCCATTTCATGAGCTAATATGTACATTTCAAGTGCTAATACGTACCACTAAGGTAGCCTTTGGATACAAAAGTGTACCTTTTGAAAAGGTACAGCCCCAGTGACAGCTTTTGTACCTTTTTTTCTGAGAGTGTACATAAATACTATACACCATTCAAATAGTCATTTTTATATTTTTCCATTTGTTTCATGCATAAACCTTGTTAAAGTTAAGATGCTTTCATCTCCCGAATTACCCCCATTTCAAGATTCTGACTTGTAAACGTATTTGTTTAGTGGTTACCTTATTTACTAACTGATTATTGACTTGAACTGTTGAATTCAATGCATTGAACTTTTGAGTTTGGCACACAGCTGGCAGTGCCAGATCGCATGCACAATATGTAGAAATAGTTCATTTTATCACCATAAAGGCAAATATTGTCGTCTTCATCAAGGTCCAACATGACGAGAACACGCCGTGATCATGTGTGGAGGTCACAGGATAATCACACCAGGATTATTTGGGTTAGTTTTTATTCTCCACTGACCTCTGATCCACTTTAACACTCACACTGATCCCTCAATCTCTGAATGCTAGAACTGCTCACTACATAGCTACTGATATATTATTCTAAGTATTATGTGAAACAGAATGCAACATTTTGTACAGAAGAACGATGATCTTATTGCATGTTTAGTCCATGTTTTAGAGACCAGCAATGTTTGTCTGATATTTAGGGTCTTTGCTCAACAAACATTAAAGGAGGAATTTTTTTGCATTGTTTTAGCGCCGGATTTGCTAAAGGAAGTTATGCAAATCAGGTAACACTGCTAAAAATAAAACGTCCTGCACGTTTCAAAGCTTAAAATGTCTCATTATAAACAAAGCATTTATTTAATCACGCTCCAAAAACAGCTCGCTTTGATATTGCGGGATCTGTGACTTGAAACGGGTGAATGCATTTTCATATGCCCGCCTCCAGAGCAAGACGTCCACCAATAGTTACAAATCATTACACCATAGGCTCCGCCCACTGGCGTTCGGACGCTTAAAGGCCTGCTGAAGCGCATTGAAAAGCGCAGCGTTATTTAATGTGTTGACGTAATATCCACCGGAACAGGAAAACAGGGCGGGACATAACGAAACAGCTCCTCCCCCTTTTAAAAATAGCCAATAGTGTTTAGTTTACAGTAAATCACAGCTCAGTTTCCTCCTAATCTGATACGTCTTCTAGTCTCGATTTCAGCCGCAGCTTTAAAGTCTGTTTATGATGTAGAGCTTCAGATCCTAGAGAGCATTTGATTGGACAGAAAATCTGATGAGAAGCTGAAGTGTGATGCCATCAAAATCCATATTGGTGGAAGTGAAAGACTAAGTTTTGAATGCTTATCTCTTCTAAATGAGAATTTTTGTCATGGTTTTTGAGCACACTGGTTTATAGATAACAGAGGCTAATATATTCATACTAAAAGCCAAAAGAGTTTTGATTTCATGGCGGCTACAACGGCTGACATTTGCCTCTCGTCTAGTAGTGGTCATTATAATGACTGATGCTGTCTACACTGATACAGCATACAGATGTGTGTTCAGATTCTGATGGACTCAGAATGGATTGTTTACTATAAAGGCGTCCCGGATCGTGCCGGATGATTATATGTTTGTTCGGAGCATTTGACTGCAGATTGTCTTGTAACCGAGGCACAGTTTAACCCTCTGGGGTTGTTTGGCCCAAATGGAGCCGAAGAATTTAAATAAATTATTTTTAAAAATCACAGCTTCCTCGGAATGGTCCGAAATTTGGTGACTTTGTTGATATTTGGTATTTGAACACCCAAAAAAATTGGGGACAGGATGTGAATAGTCTAAAAAAAAATACTCACACTTGGGGTGTTCGGGTCCAAATGGACCCGCGTGGAAAATGAATGGGAAATTGGCAAAAATGTGAAAATACTGAGTTGTTTTGTGCGTGCAATCTACAAATCAGCCACGATCTTGAAAAAAAGCACACAACAGTGAAGGGGTGAATCTATAAAACATCAAGAGCACAAAATAGACACATCCAGATACACACACACAAACACACTTTTATACACAAACACACCAAAAAATTCAGATTATACATGTGTTTTGCATTTTTAAAATGCTCATTTTGTCCACCAGATGGCATCCATCTCATTTCAAAAATTGCTTTTATGAGGCCTAGGCTTGACTCTAAAATGAAACAGCTTAAAAAAAAATTTATATATATATTTTTTTAATTATTTAAAATTAAAATATTATGTTCAATGGGGGGAAATGTTGTCATAATTTTTGGATTAATACTAATTATAAATTTTTTTTTATTTTTGAAATTTTCTCAAAACACCAAAACAGAAAAGAAAAAATATTGTATATATTTTTTATAGTGGCGTTTCCAATGCAATGATGTTAGCCAATCACATCAGTGGTGTTCACTGCAAGACGTGCCTTAAAAACTAGTCATTTCAGAATAAAGGTCGAAAATGATTGTTTTTCAAGTCAAAACGGACTAATTCAAAACTCATTAAAGGTACAGTGTAGGAATTTCGGTAACACTTTACTTGAAGGGGTGTACATAAGACTGACATGACACCTTCATAACCATCACATGACATATGTCTTGAATATGGAGAAGGGTTTATGACAACTGTCATTAAATGTCTTTCTGTCATGATGTGGTTTTGTGTGTTTCCGTTATTAGTGATTCCCCGTCGATTATTTGTCCCAGGTGTTTCGTATTTCTCACGCCCCCTTGTTATCTTGTCTAGCTCGTTTGTCCTTGATTATTTAAGCCCTGTGTTTCTGCCCTGTCTTTGTTGGTTGTTGAATTTATGTGTGTTACGTTGGTGCTTTCATGATTCTCGAGTCCTGCTTCTAGTCTTGTGTCTTGTTTCAAGTTTGTTAATAAAGCTACACTGCGTTTGGATCCAGCCTCCGCTCTGTTTCTCCGCACAGCGTCACACTTTCGCTCAATAATGACATTTTGAATGCAATTATGACATTGTTTAAGATGTCTTTGTTATGACACCTTGACATAAAATTTAAAAAATGGAAAAAATGGATGTGAATGAAGTTGGTTTTAACATTGGCTGTCATGAGGACATTATAACTGCGTCATGAATATTTTACAGTGGTACACATGTTGTCATTAAAATGTTATAATGGCCTCATGACAGCCAATGTCAAAACCAACCACATGACAGTTTAATGTAATGTTAATCAATAAAGCCAGGTGGTTTCTTAAGTTTGATCATTAATCTGCTTTATGACAGGTTGTGTTTGTCTTAGTAATGTCAAGTTGACATGACAAAGACACTGACAGGTTATGATGTATTGGTTTATGTCAAAGTGTCATAACAAACACATCTCAAACAATGTCATATTTGCATTAAAAATGTCATAACTGAGCGAATGACACTTAATGACAGTTGTCACAAACATGCATAAAACCTCCTTCATATTCAAGACATATATGTCAGTCTTATGCACAAAATCTAATTCAGAAATGAATATAATCCAAAATTAGAAAAGAAATTAAAATGATTCATCAGTTGCATCAGGAAAAAAAAGCAAATATTGAACAGTTAAACTATTTTATGATATGCGTATAAGAGTTGATTTCAAGGAATTTTATCATCATCATTTTTTGTCACTTAAGCATAAACTTTTTCTATGTTCTGTCAATTATTTCCCCATTAATTTCCTGTTTTCTGTATTTTTCCAGTGTGCGCCAGTGAATGCTTCTTTGCCAAAGATTTCCTTTTTCACTGTTTGCTTATGAGGAATGTTCTGCACTCAATGCCACTTGCAGCTCAATGCCAACAGCAAGACGTCTTTCCCATTAAAAAGGCAATAAATGTACAAATATACAGTTTCAAAAGTACAGCTTCAAGATTTAAACGTTAAACATGTTAGCATGAGACTGGTCATAAAACAACTAACCAACGATGTTTCTGCAAAGTTATTATCCAATATTTAAAGTTCTGTCGTTCCATGTAAATCTGTTTATCCAGGGATTCATCTGTTAGCATTCCCATCATGTGATGGGCACTTATTTCTGTAAACATTTTTTTCCACCTGACCCATAAATATCATATGAAGAATCATATCTATTAGAAGGGTTGATCCTTAGGATGGCTGATTATCCCCTGCACAACTACATAATTCTAGACTCAAAAAACATCTTTATTTACTGACATCTAATGTGCATTCTGATCAAAAACATTTGTTTCAAGCATTGAAATAGAAAATATTATATCATAATAGATATTTGACCATTGCACAATTAAGATACACTATGCAACTTTTTTTTACATCAATACATAATCAATCCTCCTCCTAAAATGTGTTTTTGTCTCACCCTGATTCATGGTATGCCTATTATAAGCGTTTATATTTTAGACCTGTCTGGATGGTTTTGATGGGAAATTATGTACGTGCGTCAAGTGTCTCGTCACATTACCGTGTCTATTAATGTGTAAAGATACAGTTACGTCTTCAGCTAGTCAGCTTGAGATCCTAAACTAGTTGTATCTCTTTTATGAGCAGTATGATAATCATATTCATCCATATTCATATGATTATTTATAATCATATAAAATAAAAAATAAAAAAACAAGGTAAAAGTTTAATTTAGGGTCTAATGCTCACTTTCATTACCATGCAATTGCAGGGTTTTATAATCACTGTAGTCCCGAATTTGAGATGGGTTAGTTGGGGGTTCGGGGTTTCCCCGAGAAAATTTTGAGTTCTCTGAACTATTATGTCCATTTTAAGATGTATTGAAGGCATTTTTTTGTATAAAACCATGTCAGTGGGTAGCTGATTATTTTTCTCTCCTCATCAGCATCACACTCTTTTTTTCTTTTGTTTTTCTCTTGTCCTGTCTCTTCCCCTCCTAAAGTTGAGCTTTGACTCATAATAGGCTTTTCATTTTTGTAAAAAAAAGCACACTTGGGATAAAGCGCTTTCTGATTCTGATGCCTATACAGGGCTATGGACAGGGCTTTATAATCAAAGAGGTCCTACATTTGAGGTGGAGGTTTGGGGGTTAAATTTTTTTAATCTCTGATATGTGCATTTCAAGACGTTTGAAGACCAAAAAAGTAAAGAAATAGCTTTAAAACTATGTCAGTAGATTTGTCAATACCTGCTCATCTCGCTTGTCTCCTCATCATGCCCTTTCCCTCCCCATCCTAAAGCTGAGCTTTTTTTATTTACTAAAGGCTACAATTTGTATTATATTTTCAATATGTACACATTCATTATTAATCATGCAGCTTACATGATGAAAACGGATTTGTTAACGTTTCTTGTCTCACAATGACAGTAAACGAATTATTACATTACACTCTCAGAAAAAAGGTACAAAAGCTGTCACTGGGGCTGTACCTTTTCAAAAGGTACACTTTTGTATCCAAAGGCTACATATTGGTGGTACATATTAGCACCTAAAATGTACATATTACCACCTGAAATGTACATATTAGCTCATGAAATGGACATATTAGCACCTAAAATGTACATATTACCACCTAAAATGGACATTAGCTCATGAAATGGACATATTAGCACCTAAAATGTACATATTATCACCTAAAATTTACATATTACCACCTAAAATGTACATATTACCACCTAAAATGTACATATTAACAACTAAAATGGACATATTACCACCTAAAATGTACATATTAACACCTAAAATGGACATATTACCACCTAAAATGGACATTAGCTCATGAAATGGACATATTAGCACCTAAAATGTACATATTATCACCTAAAATATACATATTACCACCTAAAATGTTACCACCTAAAATGTACATATTAACACCTAAAATGGACATATTAGCTCATGAAATTGATATATTAGCACCTAAAATGTACATATTAACACTTAAAATATACATATTAGCACCTCAAATGTACATATTAGCACCTAAAATGGACAAAAGTTTACCTTTTAAAAAGGTACAGCCCCAGTGACAGCTTTTGTACCTTTTTTTCTGAGAGTGTAGGCTGACGTTACATTCCTAATTTCAGTTCAAAAGGGTGAAATTAGATAAAACTATATTAGTTTTCCTGATTATTTTTTGTCATTCGTTTAACATTGGTCAACATGACCTCAAAAAACTGTCAAATATATAACGTTATAAGTTTAGCTACTTACATCGAGTCGCACTTATATCTCGCACTTGCCCGTGCACTGAAGTCGAGTCGTGCTGTTCAAATTCACGCTCAGCTTCCGTGAATGTACTGTAAAGCCCGCCTACTTTGATTTGATTGGTCATCTCAAATATTCTGACATTGATGAGCAGTGACAGACCAATGGGCTCAGATGATCTCTGTTGATGACGCGCTCTCTGCTCGGCGCCACTGCGGATTTAAGATGTAGAACGCGCTGAATCTGATTAAAACAAGACTGAAGCGAACACGAATTTGTGTAGCATATTAATCACAAATTTTTTGGGGGGGCTAGGCATAAATTTAGCACTAAAAAGGGCCTAGTGACGCCCCTGGACAAAGCACAACCAAAACAATGTTCTTCCACAAAATGCAGTTTCGTTTTTTAACTGCTAGAGGAACCAAATGTACAAAGTGTAAGTAGTCATTAGTTAATAGTGAAGTGGTTGAGACTGTAAGCAAAGATTACTGAAGTATGTTTTACAAGAAAATGCTAATATTGCAAAAAAAAAATCTAATCTATCTATCTAATCAATAAAATTGTGGCAACAGATTACAAGCAATATTATTTATTAAATTGAACAAATTAGAATTGAGTAATAGTTAATCAAATTCACGTTCTAATTAATTTTAATTTGTACAATTTAATTAATAATATTGCTTGTAATACGTTGCCACAATTTTATTGATTAGATAAAGCATATTATTTTTTTCAGTGTAAATACATATATATTTATATTCAGTATATTCAGTCTTTCTACTTCTAAATTTCATGTTTAATTCAATGTGTTACTTGTTGTGTCTTGGCAACCATTTATGAAATTTACAAGCAATTTCTGAGTGAAAATAGTTTCAAAATCCCACGTTGAATTCAATACTTGCCATTTCTTTGTAATTTTTAGTGCAATTTACAAGCATTTACTGAGTTATTACTCAATCATAACCATAAGAGATGAAACTCCGAACTTTACAAAATCGATGAGGAAATATTCAATTTCTCCAATGTTTAACTTTCTGTCAGTGCAATTCAGATGTGTACGAGTGAATTCAGTCTTTACGAAGGTGAATAGACGTTCGCAACACAGACAGACTCTGGCCTCTAAGGAGCCCTATCAAACTAGAGGTCTGACGTGTTTGAGACCTTCCTCTGATTCGCTCGTCCCTCCTGGGATCCTCATCCTTTCTCTTACGTCCAAACAGAAGTCAGAGGAGAATCAAAAGGCTTTTTGTCAGAAAGGCAAGAAGAACTTTAGGACACAAAGGCATGTGTGGAAACAGAGATGGCCTTTTCTGCGCTCACCGGTTAGTTCGGGCTCTTAATGGAGCAGGTGGACAACGAATGTAAAGGTGATTTCTATGACCTTTGACATGGACATGCACACATGATCAAACACAAATTCCAGGTTCTCATTCATATATGACATGGTGACCTCAAACAAAGATGTCCATTTTCTCCAAAATACCCCCGTCACGCAACAATCTGCCCATCAGATAATAGTGAAATACACCGACTGATTGGGAAAGAAGGAATTCCAGGAAAGATCCAATCTGCATGAACTAACACGGGTAAAAACTCACGGATAGACCTCAGGCTTGCAATTTGCAATTTGGCAAAAAAAGTTTTGCATTTAAAGGCACACTATGCAAGATTTGTACCTTAATATAACAGCTTCAAAGTCATTTCGGTGGTAAACAAACTCATAGTAGGGTGAATCATCCTGGTAGTAAAGCTTGGGGGGACCAGCAATGAAAGTTTGAGAGGAGCGCCCCCCGACAAATCTCGCGAGAATTACACCATGCTTTACGTCACAAACATCTACAACAACATTTAAAGACACTTGCGCGCATTTCAGACGTGATACTCGACAATGGAAAAAGCGAAGAAAACACGGTCGGAAGAGACTAGGAAAAGATAATCTGACCGAGTGAGGAACCAGACAAGAGTCCCACTCTTTTCCATAGATGGGGCTTTTCACTCGTTGGCGCGAGCTAAAAAGCAGCACTGGATGCAACAGTGATGCTGACCTGGCGATCTTGTCGATGGACTAGAAAGTACATATTTCTAAGTTTGTGGGCATTTTATTTTGTGATTTCACCATAATGAATAGAGAGAGACTGCGTGCATGCCAGATGTCCTGAAAAATTTGTGACGGTCCCGGAATCTAAGCTGTCGTCCCAAATCCGGCCCTAATAGGTGGTTTGCAGTCACATGACTGTGTTGACGCACGGAACGCACATGGAGGGCAAGGAGTGAAGAGCGCAATGGACGAGATGGAGGAAAATCCGTACTGTACTACTTTAGATGCTATTACAAGAGAAATATATTAACAGAAAATCGAAACATATGTTGGACGTGATCCTTACGTTATGAAGAGGACCGATTTTCAACTGAATTGAGAGATTTGCCTGCCATCGAGGCGGTAGATATCATCAACTAACTCGTCTTACAGACATACTTTGACTTTACAAAGTTCGGAAACTGGTACGTTACACAAACAGCCACATAAGCATAGGCGGAAATCGCGGGGGGGGTCGGGGGGTTAGGACCCCCCCTATCTGAGGGTTGTCCCCCCCAAAAAAAACATTAAAATATGTGTATTGTAAATAATGTAATGATATATTCTTAAAATAATTAAGAAATAAAATAACACAAATGCAAACGGGGCAATTATGAAAAAAGCGTTCTAAATATTTTGAGATCCCCCTCCCTTGCCTCACAGTGCATTGGTCCACCGCCTCCGTCCCTTTTACCTCAGACACACACATTCCGGTGGCGGGAGAGAAAAACATAGTGTTTGAATAGTTGTGGAACTCCAGTAAAGGGGTCGCACACCGGACGAGAAGCGTAGCGGCGCGTTGCGCAGCGCCACGTCTTTAAAATTCGAACACATTATTCTATGAGTGTACACACACCGGCGGCGCCGTTCGGCGTCTGCCCGCGGCGCCCAGCAACGGCTCTGGACCTTGTTCAAAACCCTGCTGCGCCACAGAGCGCCATTTACATAGTTTTATATACAATTTAAATTATTTTTGTCTCAAATCGGTGCTGACGGATCCTGACTTCGCCCTATGCTGCAATATACATTTAGTTTTGCATGAAATCAGCTGCTTGAATGACAATTGCTGATGTTATTGGATTTTTCAGGTGAGATGCTCTGAGGTAAAGTTTTCAGACCGCAGACTCAGCAACGATTGTATTTAATTGTACATAACAATAATAACAGACACTATCTTCATGTCATTAAACATTACAATATTGCTGGCCATACACTGATGAGAAAGTCCGGGTGCGCTGTGCATTTAGATTCTAACGCTTTCACTGTGATTTAGTTGGTTTATATCATTTAATATAGTTAAAGAATGAGTCAATGAATGAAATGAAATCGCTGCGCTGCGTGAGGAGGAGAGTATGTAAACAGATTCGCCGCTGGCTTAAACCAGAAAGAAATTTTAAGAAGTATAATAAAAAAATGGTCTCCATGCTACACTAATAATAGTAGTAAGGCTTTCCTCTGTATTTTTTTGCCTGTATTATTGGTGTCCCCTTCAAAATTTGCTCTTGAGAATTGTTATGTTTATTGTCCCCCCCCAACATTTTGATGAAATTTTCGCCCCTGCACATAAGTGTATTTAAACACCTGAATAATGTAATTATAAGCCACATAAATAATGTATTAACTCCAGTGGTGGAATGTAACGAAGTACAAATACTTTGTTACTTTACTTAAGTACATTTTTCACGTATCTTTACTTTACTTAAGTAGAATAAATAGTGCATACTTTTTACTTTTACTTCGTTACATTTTGCAGCAATTATTACGTTTGGGATTATGGCAAGCCAAGAGGTTCAGAATTACACCATAAATGAATCGCGTTTACTGCCAAACATAGTTATTAACATATAGTAAGGATAAGCATATATTGCCTAATTGCAAGCTTGTTTCAGAAATGGTGACTTTTTTTCCATCATTATTAAACATCATTATAGGAGTATTAGGTTGAATGAGTTAGAATTAAATGTTTTATTAATCATTAGAAAATAGTCATTAAGAGAATCAATTATTATGCAAGTACTTTTACTTTTAATACTTAAAGTACATTTAAAATCAGGTACTTTTTACTTTTTACTTAAGTATGGTTGTCATTGTGTTACTTCTACTTTTACTAAAGTAAATATTTATCTGGTTATTTGTACTTTTACTTAAGTACTGAGATTCAGTACTTCCTCCACCACTGATTAACTCACATTTGACGAAGTGATCACTGCACACACAGGCATTTTCCCATTCGGCTCCTCCCGACCGCAGACGTAGGTTTGCAAGGCATTTTTCCCGGTGTTTTTCTGTCAATTTCTTGTATTTTCTCCCCTTATGAACAACTTTGGGCACACGATATAAACTCCTCGTGGTTTGATTGTTTTGAGCAACCATAAACGACGCAAAACATAGACATTTTGAGTGTGTTATAGTGTTTCCTAAATATAGAAATCACTTCCTGCCCTCCATCTGCGTTTCGCGCCATGGCAACGCAGTGGCGTGACGTCACGTGGAAACAAGCTATCGTCCCTAAATTATACTAAAGCAAAACCTTGCAGTTATTGTCAGATAAAATATTAAAAACTGCCTGTGTGAGTAGGCAACAGTAACGTTAAATACAATACTCCACATCACCTCCAGGGGTCTGTTTCACAAAAACGGAAATCCTGCATAGTGTGCCTTTAAGTGAAACAAGATAAACGTACTTAACGCTGCATATAAAGACTTTTTCCATAATAATGTATAAAGTGATTCTTAATATCATGTGACAATGTCAGAATGTCATTATTGAGCGAAAGTCACTGAATGACAGTTGTCATAAACCCTACTTCATATTCAAGACATATGTCATGTCAGTCTTATGCACACCCATTCAAGTAAAGTGTTACCGATTTGTTTCCTACCCCTTGAAGTGGATCTAAATGATTAACATTATGAACATAAAAAATGATTTTCTTCACCAAATGTATCTTCAAAAAGAACAATTGGAGAAAAATAATTAGACATGACCTTTCACAGTGACATAATATATCAAATACGAGTCGGGAGCGAAGGTGTTTCTCTCTCGGGAGCAACAGGTTCTCTGTAATGTTGTTCTTGAGTGTCCTTGCAGTGAAATGCACAGGTTCAGTCGATTAGAAAAGGATTAGATGTTGATATGTCTCCGACTGACGGAGCGGAGCGCGTTTATATAGGAATGTGAGACAGACGCGTGCAATTAAATCTCACCTCATAACCGAAGACATATGGAGATCAATGACCTCTGTCTTCTGAAAACATCATCTAATATCTGTGTGCAGTTGTGGATGGATGAAGGGCTTTATGTGCAAATATTTCCAGTTGCTTTAAACTGAATAATGCATATATAGTTATTCTTAGTATCATGGATTTTAACATGCACATCCAATTTGGTTTATCAAATTAGTTAAAATGCAATCACTCTTAAAAATAAAGTTTCCAAAAGAGGGTTTTCGCAGAAATGCCATAGAAGAAACTGAATTTTTCTCAGTGTGAAGAACATTTTAATAATCTTTTTCCGATATACACTCACCCACAGGATTATTAGAAACACCATACTAATACTGAAAATCAATAGAGCTTAACTTTTATTTAATTACTTGGAATAATCCTTTAAGTTATCTGAAGAAAAAAGTGTTCACGAGACTAATTTAAAAATGAAATGCAGACATTGTTTATTATAATGGAATGCATTCTCTACATCATATAGCAGTTACATCATCATAATATCATCAGTGCATTCTGACATCTTGACAAAACCAACATTTAATGAAGAATAAACGCTCAATGTGCACATATGACGGCGATCATTGATTCCAGTGTCCAGAGGAGGTCCGATTCATTCACTTTCAGCAATGATGCAAATACCAAACAGATAAACATACATACATACATAATGTGAAAAAAGTTAAACACAAAGATAAGGTAGATCATGAGTACAGAAGTTGCACGTATCCCTGCTTATACAGTCTGAAATGTCTTTATGGCAAAATACCACTAACATTATGTGTTCTTCATATTCATTTTCTCCATATACGTCACATCCTCACATTTTAAAAACACAAATCATGTGTCCTCACAACAGACTGGAGCAGAATCTGTTTGATATACAGCATATATATACACGTTTGTGTGCAAGATGCATGACTTTAGACGTCTACAGCAAGTCCAAATGTGTGTAAATATCAAGCCAAGGCTGTGTGTGGGTGTTGTGAAATTGTCTTAGTCCTTTTTAAAACGACCTCTTCTCACAGATAATGCTTTTCTTTTAAGTGTCTGTATGAAGCAATGCATGTCTGGGTTAAACTTAGAAATGCTAAAGTACATGGTTCCTTTTTAAAAGTGACTTTGGGGTGTTTTCACACTACATTTTTAGGGGTTTATCATTTGTAAACGCTCCAAACAAACACAGATCCCTTTAAAAGAAAACACACTCATATGTGTACACTGTAAAAATGAATATGCTTTATCTAATCAATAAAATTGTGTCAACAGATTACAAGCAATATTATTTATTAAATTGAACAAATTAGAATTGAGTAATAGTTAATCAAATTAATATTCTAATTAATTCTAATTTGTACAATTTAATTAATAATATTGCTTGTAATATGTTGCCACAATTTTCTTGATTAGATAAAGCATATAATTTTTTTCAGTGTATGTATACGCACAATTTAACATATATCATCATGATATAATAAATTGTGTACAAATATGTGTATGGAGTAATCTAACTTTCTGTATATATATATATATATATATATATATATATATATATATAGACACACACATTATTTAAACAAAATATGTATATCTCAGTCCTTTGTTTTTTATACATATTTGTTTGATTCTTAACTCAAGTGTAAAAACACCCTAAAAATGTATAAATTCAATCCAACTAAATGTAAAGTTAATAATAAATTGCGTATAAATATATGTGGAATAATGTAACTTGTATATATATAAACTGTAAAAAGACTGAATATGTTAAATCTACTCAATAAAATTGTGTCAACAGATTACAATCAATATTACTAATTAAATTGAACAAATTAGAATTGAGTAATAACTAACCACATGAATTACTTGCATGTTAACCATTTAAAATGAACAATCTTTTAAACAAAAAATATAGGAAAAACAAAAAAATGTGTAAATTCTACTCATTTTAAATGGTTAACTTTTAAGTAATTCATTTGGTCAGTTATTACTCAATTCTAATTTGTTAAATATAATTAATAATATTGATTGTAATCTGTAACCTCAATTTTATTGATTAAATTTAACATATTCCGTCGTATTCATTTTTACAGTGTATATATATAGACACACATTATTTAAAGAAAATAAGTATAATTTTTAATAAAGCCTATTTGTTTGATTCTTTTTAGCTCAAGTGTAAAAACACCCTAAAAACGTATAAATTTAATCCAAGTAAATGTAAAGTTGTGTATTTGCTTTGTTTACTCTATTCTCGAGGCTCTGTGACCTTTGACCTTGACCTCTGCATCATTCACTTGAAAAGTGCTGATCATCGTTGTGTGTATTTGTAATGCACATCTCCAGCATTTCAGCATCATAAATATAGCCGTGTGTGTGTGTGCATATGCATGTGTCTTGGCCGATGTCTATAATAGATAAAGGTCATGCATTTATTACCCGTCAGACCTTCACAGAGGGTCCGAGGCTTTAGTCCAGCTCTATTGATAGCTATGATCAAACATGTGATGGTCACTCTACTCATGCAGTCCGTGGTTTTTCTACACTAACTACTCCTGTAGAAATGGTGTGTTTGTGGTTTTATTCAGTCGGCAGCGAATGAGACGCCGTGACTCTGATCCTGTTGGTCCGTTGATTGGATGAGAACTCATTGTGTTAGTTGTGCGGGTACGGGTCGGTTCGCTCTAGTTGAGGCGGGACAGGCCGAGCGTTGTGCTGATGGAGCCCAAGAGAAGAACGATGCTGACCGTGAACGCTGGTCCACTGGACCGATACACCACACGGCCGTTACGAGGCTGAACGGGTCTGAAGGTTCCCACCATTGGCTTCCCATCGTGAAACTTCAGGGCGGAAAACGCGCGAAGCTGTTTGAAGATAATAATAATAATTAAAGATAGTAATGCACGCTGAAAAAAAATTTGCTTTATCTATTTAATAAAATTGTGGCAACATATTACAAGCAATATTATTAATTAAATTGTACAAATTAGAATTAATTAGAATGTTAATTTGATTAACTATTACTCAATTCTAATTTGTTCAATTTAATAAATAATATTGCTTGTAATCTGTTGCCACAATTTTATTGATTAGATAAAGCATATTCATTTTTACAGTGCATGTTTAAAACCATGTTCACTTTTTTAGGGTGAACTGGCCCTTTAAATCATAAATTTCCTACTTCTCACTTCTGAAATGTAGTTTTAGTAATTTTGCTGTCTGTGATTTGTCATTTTTATTATTATTTGTTTATATTTCTGTAACGCTACAATAAGGCTAATTTGTTAGGTTTAAAACCCAAGTTCATTTTTTTAGGGTGAACTGGCCCTTTAAATGCTCTCGCGCTGTCATAAATGTCCTACTTCTCACTTCTGAATTTTAGTTTTAGTAATATTTTTTATATTTCTGTAACGCTACAATAAAGTCTAATTTGTTAGGTTTAAAACCAAGTTCATTTTCTAGGGTGAACTGGCCCTTTAAATCATAAATTTCCTACTTCTCACATCTGAATTTTAGTTTTAGTAATTTTGCTATCTGTGATTTGTCATTTTTATTATTATTTGTTTATATTTCTGTAACGCTACAATAAAGTCTAATTTGTTAGGTTTAAAACCAAGTTCATTTTCTAGGGTGAACTGGCCCTTTAAATCATAAATTTCCTACCTCTCATATCTGAATTTTAGTTTTAGTAATTTTGCTATCTGTGATTTGTCATTTTTATTATTATTTGTTTATATTTCTGTAATGCTACAATAAAGTCTAATTTGTTAGGTTTAAAACCAAATTCATTTTCTACGGTGAACTGGCCCTTTAAATCATAAATTTCCTACTTCTCACATCTGAATTTTAGTTTTAGTAATTTTGCTGTCTGTGATTGTCATTTTTATTATTATTTGTTTATATTTCTGTAACGCTACAATAAGGCTAATTTGTTAGGTTTAAAACCAAGTTCATTTTTTAGGGTGAACTGGCCCTTTAAATCATAAATTTCCTACCTCTCACATCTGAATTTTAGTTTTAGTAATTTTGCTATCTGTGATTGTCATTTTTATTATTATTTGTTTATATTTCTGTAACGCTACAATAAGGCTAATTTGTTAGGTTTAAAACCCAAGTTCATTTTTTTAGGGTGAACTGGCCCTTTAAATGCTCTCGCGCTGTCATAAATGTCCTACTTCTCACTTCTGAATTTTAGTTTTAGTAATATTTTTTATATTTCTGCAATGCTACAATAAAGTCTAATTTGTTAGGTTTAAAACCAAGTTTATTTTCTAGGGTGAACTGGCCCTTTAAATCATAAATTTCCTACTTCTCACATCTGAATTTTAGTTTTAGTAATTTTGCTATCTGTGATTTGTCATTTTTATTATTATTTGTTTATATTTCTGTAACGCTACAATAAGGCTAATTTGTTAAGTTTAAAACCAAGTTAAATTTTTAGGGTGAACTGGCCCTTTAAATGCTCTCGCACTGTCATAAATGTCCTACTATAGTCACTTGTTCTCTAATCTGATTGTCCATCCAACTCAGAAACTACTAAAATTGTACGACTTGAAATTTTAAAACTAGGCAACTCAATATTCCCGATAGTCGGCGTGTGTCGTACCTGTTCTCCGGCGAGGGGAATGGCGTTCTCGAACACGGTCCACACCACCGCCTCGGTGCAGCCCGGTGTGGTCAGCGACCCGTCGTATCGGTAATAGTTCGTCATGTTCCCCTCAGACAGAATGAGCTGATTCAGAGAGATCTTGCGAAGGGTCGTGTTTCCATCTGGTCAAAAAGAGTTGAGGCTGTTCATTCACACACAACACGTTTTTGCTTTCCGCTGCACTACTTTTCCATTGTTTTTCAATGTAAACACACTAGACAGATGCTTTAAACCGCTGTGTTTTGGTGGCGTAATTTACACATCTTTGGATCAAGCGTCTTTTCACATTACACTGACCCGCGTCTCTTTAGTCTGTAGTCATTATTATTTGCTATCCTTGAAAACAATGCAAAATATACAGTCCTGGACCAAATTATTGGCACTCTTGGTAAATATGATTAAAGAAGCCTGTGGAAATAAATCTGCTTTGTTAATCCTTTTGACCTTTTAATAAAAAAAATTCTCAAAAATCTAACCTTTCATTGAGGTTTAACAATTGAAATTGGGTGAAAATCTCATTATGAAATATGTTTTTCTTTAATACACATTTGCCACAATTAATTGTGGAATCTTCTTTCCGCCAATGATTTAAAAAATTAATAAATAATTGTGACATTTTATCTCACAATTGCGAGATATGAAGTCAGAATTGTGAGAAATAAAGTCGCAATTGTGAGATATAAAGTCGCAATTCTGAGAAATAAAGTCTCAATTGTGAGATATGAAGTCAGAATTGTGAGATATAAAGTCACAATTTCAAGATTTAAAGTTGCAATTCTGAGAAATAAAGTCGCAATTGCGAGATATAAAGTCGCAATTCTGAGAAATAAAGTTTCAATTCTGAGAAATAGTCACTGTGAGATATAAAGTTGCAATTGCAAGATTTAAAGTTGCAATTCTGAGAAATAAAGTTTCAATTCTGAGAAATAAAGTCACAATTGTGAGATATAAAGTCGCAATTGTAAGATTTAAAGTTGCAATTCTGAGAAATAAAGTCGCAATTGTGAGATATAAAGTCGCAATTGCAAGATTTAAAGTTGCAATTCTGAGAAATGAAGTCGCAATTGCGAGATATAAAGTCGCAATTCTGAGAAATAAAGTCGCAATTCTGAGAAATAAAGTCGCAATTGCGAGATATAAAGTCGCAATTCTGAGAAATAAAGTCGCAATTGCGAGATATAAAGTCGTAATTCTGAGAAATAAAGTCGCAATTGCAAGATATAAAGTCGCAATTCTGAGAAATAAAGTCGCAATTGCGAGATATAAAGTCGCAATTCTGAGAAATAAAGTCGCAATTGCGAGATATAAAGTCGTAATTCTGAGAAATAAAGTCGCAATTGCAAGATATAAAGTCGCAATTCTGAGAAATAAAGTCGCAATTACAAGATATAAAGTCGCAATTCTGAGAAATAAAGTCGCAATTGCAAGATATAAAGTCGCAATTCTGAGAAATAAAGTCGCAATTGCGAGATATAAAGTCGCAATTCTGAGAAATAAAGTCGCAATTGCGAGATATAAAGTCGCAATTCTGAGAAATAAAGTCGCAATTGCGATATATAAAGTCGCAATTGTGAGAAATAAAGTCGCAATTGCGAGATATAAAGTCGTAATTCTGAGAAATAAAGTCGCAATTGCAAGATATAAAGTCGCAATTCTGAGAAATAAAGTCAGAATTGCGAGATATAAAGTCGCAATTCTGAGAAATAAAGTTGCAATTGCGAGATATAAAGTCGTAATTCTGAGAAATAAAGTCGCAATTGCAAGATATAAAGTCGCAATTCTGAGAAATAAAGTCGCAATTACAAGATATAAAGTCGCAATTCTGAGAAATAAAGTCGCAATTGCGAGATATAAAGTCGCAATTCTGAGAAATAAAGTCGCAATTGCAAGATATAAAGTCGCAATTCTGAGAAATAAAGTCGCAATTGCGAGATATGAAGTCGCAATTCTGAGAAATAAAGTCGCAATTGCGAGATATAGTCGCAATTCTGAGAAATAAAGTCGCAATTGCGATATATAAAGTCGCAATTGTGAGAAATAAAGTCGCAATTGCGAGATATAAAGTCGTAATTCTGAGAAATAAAGTCGCAATTGCAAGATATAAAGTCGCATTTCTGAGAAATAAAGTCAGAATTGCGAGATATAAAGTCACAATTCTGAGAAATAAAGTCGCAATTGCGAGATATAAAGTCGTAATTCTGAGAAATAAAGTCGCAATTGCGAGATATAAAGTCGTAATTCTGAGAAATAAATTCGCAATTGTGAGATATAGTCGTAATTCTGAGAAATAAAGTCGCAATTGCAAGATATAAAGTCGCAATTCTGAGAAATAAAGTCGCAATTGCGAGATATAAAGTCGTAATTCTGAGAAATAAAGTCGCAATTGTGAGATATAAAGTCGCAATTCTGAGAAATAAAGTCGCTATTGCAAGATATAAAGTCGCAATTCTGAGAAATAAAGTCGCAATTGCGAGATATAAAGTCGTAAATCTGAGAAATAAAGTCGCAATTGTGAGATATAAAGTCGCAATTCTGAGAAATAAAGTCGCTATTGCGAGAAAAAAAGACATAATTGAAACTTTTTATCTCACAATTCTGACTTTTTTCTCACAATTGCGAGTTTACACCTTGAAATTCTTACATCTTTTACACTTACACTTTCTATTTTGTAAAGCTCAACAATCTTTTTCTGGCCATCAGAACTATATTCTTTGGTTTTACCCATTGTGATGGATGATTAAGATCATTTTGCCTTTGAGTTTCCTGATATTTGTACACCGGTGAAACCAGAAGTCGTGGCTGGATAGGTTTATTTTCACAGCCTTCTTTGATCATATTTACCAAGAGGATACCAATAATTCTGACCATGACTGTATCAACAGGAACTATAAAAATGAAAAATCAAGATAACAATCATTTACAAATGCTTATAATGTTCCTCAAACTCACGTCATTGGCTGAGTCATAATTGCCTAAAACAAACAGATCAATGTTTTAAAAGTGTCACAGTGAAAGTCAAGCTAATAACTAACTGAGATTCTGAATTTTATACCGACACACCACAAACTAGTTGAACATTGAGCAGATTACTCACATTTAAGAGAATATTCCAGGATACATTCATTCTGACGTCGATGGGCCACATCGATCTGCTATTGTTCTTTTGTGTATATTATATTTTGTGGGGGGAACTTGAAAACTTCCAATATCGTGCAAAAGTTCATTTAAGATATTTAACTTAAAAGGTGAAACTAATATATTATATGGACTCATTACATGCAAAGTGAGATATTTCAAGCCTTTATTTGATCATTATGGCTTACAGCTTATGAAACCCCCAAATTCAAAATTAGAATATTTGTAAGTCATAATCATCAAAATTATAAACAAATAAAAGCTTAAAATATCTCACCACAGTTTCTGCCACAGAATGATAATAAAATAAAAAAGGTAATTGTGACTTTTTATCTCACAATTCTGACTTTTTTCTCACAATTGCGAGAAGTAAATTCAGAGAAATTCAGAGTAAAGTAAATATAAAGTCGCAATTGCGTATTATAAAGTCAGAATCGATTGATATAAAGTCGCAATTGTGTGTTATAAAATCAGAATTACGAGATATAAATTTGCAAGAGCGTAAAGTCAGAATTGCGTGATATAAAGTCAGAATTGCGAAATTTAAAGTCAGAATTGTGAGATATAAATTCGCAATTGTGTGTTATAAAGTCAGAATTGTGAGATAAATTTTTCTGAGGAAGAATTGGCCTGATAACTTGTAATTACGAGTTTTTATCTCACAATTCTGAGAAAAGATGCAATTCTGTCTTTTTTTCTCAGAATTGCGACTTTATATCTCAGAATTGTGACTTTAAATCTCGCAATTGCGACTATATCTTAGAATTGTGACTTTAAATCTCGCAATTGCGACTTAATATATCTCAGAATTGTGACTTTAAATCTCGCAATTGCAACTTTATATCTCAGAATTGTGACTTTATTTCTCAGAATTGTGACTTTAAATCTCGCAATTGCGACTTTATATCTCAGAATTGTGACTTTATATCTCACAATTGCGACTATATCTTAGAATTGTGACTTTAAATCTCGCAATTGCGACTTAATATATCTCAGAATTGTGACTTTAAATCTCGCAATTGCAACTTTATATCTCAGAATTGTGACTTTATTTCTCAGAATTGTGACTTTAAATCTCGCAATTGCGACTTTATATCTTCAAATTTTGACTTTAAATCTCGCAATTGCGACTTTGTATCTCATAATTGTGACTTTATATCTCAGAATTGTGACTTTATTTCTCAGAATTGCGACTTTATATCTCAGAATTGTGACTTTAAATCTCGCAATTGCGACTTTATATCTTCAAATTTTGACTTTATATCTCGCAATTGCGACTTTATATCTCAGAATTTTGACTTTATATCTCGCAATTGTGACTATATCTTAGAATTGTGACTTTAAATCTCGCAATTGCGACTTTATATCTCAGAATTGTGACTTTAAATCTCTTTAAATCTCTTTAAATTTCTCACAGTTCTGACTTCATATCTCGCCATATCACCACACAATTGTGTGATAAAAAGTCAACATTTTTCTTTTTTTCTAATTTTTTTTTTATTCAGTGGTGGAAACAAGCTTCCATGAAGTGCACATGTTTAAACCAAGTCAAAATGATTGTGCTAATCGACAGCATGACACAGATGTAATATTGCAGGAGTGTATGCTCAGGTCTTACTTGTGTTCTGCACGTTGCGCAGGGCTGTTGTGAAGAGGTCGTACTTTTTGTTTGAGCTGCTCGACTCCTGCCGGATAGAACTGACGTTATTGATGTTTTCCATCATATATAAATTCAAAATCATTTCAAATTCTCTTTGCAAACTCTGCATTTGAAAGCACGTCCGTATCAAACCTCGTAGAAGAATCCCAACACAGCGACTCCAGAAGGATCTTTGAGTGCGTCTTCAAGTTTGTTGTATCGTTCTTTCATGTGCACAATATGCAGCTGGGGAGAGAATACATAATGCCATTTATTTATAATAATTAATCACTGTAAAATGTATCGTGATTTTTAACAATTTAGGATGCGTTTACGGTTTACAAGACAATATACTAAAAATTAAAATGTTTTTCCTCAATGTTTTTCACGCTGTTCCGCAAAAACGATTAAAAACGCTGTATTATTCATTCCAGGCCAGTAGATGGCGATGTCACTTTGTAGCGAAACAAAACGCACCTACTGACTGAACACATGACACGCGTGTTCATGGCGTCACCGTTCTCACAAATACACGTTTTTGTTAACAGTGTAGTTTTAAAAAAACGTGCATTTTGAAACTCATTTTTTTTAACGTTTTTAACTCTTTCCCCGCCAGCGTTTAAAAAAAAGAAGACAGACACTGCCAAATTTCACAAAAATGTAATGTCACCCAGAATATTTGGTTGTATGAATATCTGAACATGCATATAAAAGAATAGAGCATCTGCTTTTAAACCAAAATAACTATTTTATTTGAGCTTTATGCATTTTTTATGTCGGTAAGATTCTAACACTATAGACCGGTCTAAAGTAGCTTTGTGAAACCAGCCCCTGGTCTCTGTGTTGACCAACTACTTCAGTAATTAATAAAAATACTTTAAAAACCTATTTAAAACATTTCCCCCCAAAAAATAACAAAGACAATATCAGCATAACAGCAAGTTAATAAATAAATAAGTTCAATGCGCAAAAATCAGGCAGCACGCACACGATTCTAGTGATTTGCGTCACACACACTTTATGTGGACCCTTGTGTACGCTAATAATTGAAGTTTAATTGGGACTGAATGGCAACAGTATGTCGCACCTCCATAGGATACTGCTCTCCGTCGACGGTGTGTTCAGACCCAGGCCCTCCGCCGACACCCCAGTGAAGGTGAAACTGCACAGCCTTGTACGTCTCTGCCAGGTTTCCTCCAGACACGGTGGCTTTGATGGGAATACTGACCTGAACTGAGGTGGAAAAGTCAATTAGTTAAACGAGTAGTTCACTTTTAAAAAAACAACTTTTGCTGATAATTTACTCGCCCCCATGTCATCCAAGATGTCCATGTCTTTCTTTCTTCAGTCGAAAAGAAATGAAGGTTTTTGATGAAAACATTCCAGGATTTTCTCCATATAATGGACTTCAATGGGGTCCAAACGGTTCAAGGTCCAAATGAGAGTTTCAGTGCAGCTTCAAAGGGCTTTACACGACTCCAGATGATGAATCAGGGTCTTATCAAGCGAAACGGGCGGCCATTTAAAAAAAATTAAAAAAATTTAAGTTTTAAAAGCACAAATGCTCGCCTTGCTCGACTCTCCTGTTCGAACTCGTTCATCAAAATGAACGAACCTTTTTGCGAGTCATTTCGTTGGTTTCGTTCGTTAAATGAACCAAATGAATCGAAAAAAGATTCGTTCATTTTGATGAACAGGAGAGTCACGAACGTGCATCGCAGTACAGTGCAAGGCGAGCATTTGTGCTTATAAAACTTAAACTTTTGTATTAATTTTATTAATGACCGCTCGTTTCACTTGATAAGACCCTTATTCATCGTCTGGTGTCGTTTAAAGCCCTTTGAAGCTGCACTGAAACTCTCATTTCGACCTTGAACCGTTTGGACCCCATTGAAGTCCATTATATGGAGAAAATCCTGGAATGTTTTCATCAAAAACCTTCATTTCTTTTCAACTGAAGAGAGAAAGACATGGACAACTTGGATGACATGGGGGTGAGTAAATTGTCTGACCCGAGTGGTCGTTAATGTGTGTTGTCTGACCCGAGTGGCCGTTGTTCTTCATGGTGCTCTCGAACACTTCCTGGTAACCCGTGAACTTGAACGGCGTCAGTCTCTCGTCCAGCTTGGTTTTCTTCGTCACGATGTTGATCGGTGACTGTCTCCTTTTCCCACATTCTGCGTTCACTTTGCTCCATTCGTCGGGTCCTGAGGACAACACAGAGACGCTGCGTTAGATTTAGTTTAGAGTTTTAGTTTAGTTTTTAGTTTAGAGTGAGGGTTAACTCACCTTTACAGTGGGGCTCGCAGCTGACCTGCGTCTGGTAGCACCAGTCTGGATGAGGAGAAACCATTCGTTAACTTAGTACATTAAAGTGCTTTAATTAGATGTTTTTTGCATTTGTCTTTTGATCTTCGGGGCATTTGTGGGGCAATGATTGGAGATTTATTTTTTAAATGTTTATTTGATCAAAAATACAGTAAAAATGGACAATTTTTGAAATATTATTACAATTTAAAAGAACTGTTTTCTATTTTAATATCTGTTAAAGTGTAATTTATATCCAGTGATCAAAGCTGAATTTTCAGCATCATAACTCCAGTCTTCAGTGTCACATGATCCTTCAGAAATCATGATAATATGATGATTTAATGCTCGAGAAACATTTATGATTATTATCTTGTTGTAAAACTTGTTGCTGCTCAACATTTGTGAGAAAACCATAAACCATGAAAATAATTTAATTCAGCAAGGATGCATTAAATAGTTTAAAAGTAAAAGTTAAGATATTTATAATGTATTATACTTCAAATAAACTTTCTGCTCATCAAAATGGGCAACATTGATAATAAGAACTATTATTAATAATCGAGCACCAATAAAAATGGAGTAAATTACATTTTAAATATTTTCAAATAGAAAAAGGATATTTTAAATTGTAATAATATTTCACACTACACTCTAAAAAATGCTGGGTTGTTTTAACCCAATTTTGGGTCAAATATGGACAAACCCAGCCATTGGGTTTAAATTCAATATTTAACCCAATGTTTGAGTTTGTCCATATTTGACCCAAAATTGGGTTAAAACAACCCAGCAATTTTTAGAGTGATATTTACTGTATTTTTTAACACAGCCTTCACCCTAAACTATGCTGGGTTGTTTGAACCCAAATTTGGGTCAAATATGGACAAACCCAAATGTTGGGTTAAAAATGTTGGGTTTCAAATTAACCCAACTTCAACTTTCACTTTCAACACTTTTTCACTTTCAACTTGGGTTAATTGCATTTTAACCCAACATTTGGGTTTGTCCATATTTGACCCAAATTTGGGTTGAAACAACCCAGCATATTTTTTTAGAGTGTGGCGAATCTTCTTTCAAAAACATTTAAAAAAATCGGAATTATTCCAAACTTTTGTTTATTAGCGTTCTTAATTCTAATGACTTCATTCTATTGTCTGGTCCGACAGGAAAACCTCTCCCGGTCGCTCACAATGAACACAGATTATATTAAACTGTTATGAGAATTGTTAATAATAAGAAAACTATCTTCATGGACCAACTAGAAATCACGAACGGGATGTTTTGAAGTCTATCTGGCGACTTCTTCTCAGTCGTGACTCGACTTCATGACCCCACATCTCCTTTTCCCTCTCAATGAGATCCTGTTATTTCAGGAATTAAAGAGAAATGTCACTGATGACACAAATGTTATTGCTTGGAAACTGCACTTGGTTCTCATTTGTTAAACATTTGAGTCTTCGAAGATGTAGTGATTCTTCGAACATTTCTTATGGGAGAAATGAAGACACAAACGAGTCAGTTACTGTCATCCAATACGAGTAACTCAAACACATGTGAAGCGGCTCCGATCTCTGGATAAGAAACGTTTGAGTTCGTCTGAGTTTTGAAAGCAGATGTTGATAACTTGGCAAATCTGAGCAAATTCTCTGAAATATATATTCAATATTCCATATGAACTCTTTAAAGGCCCTACAAAACAGAAGTATACAAGCTCATTTTATTACACTCTAAAACTGCTGGGTTGTTTTAACCCAACTTTGGGTCAGATATGGACAAACCCAAACGTTTGGTTAAAAATTTAATTAAAAAATGTAACCCAATGGCTGGTTTTGTCCATATTTGACCCAAAGTTGGGTTAAAACAACCCAGCAATTTTTAGCACACTCTAAACAATGCTGGGTTGTTTTAACCCATCTTTGGGTCAAATATGGACAAACCCAAATGTTGGGTTAAAAATGTAATTTCAAATTTTAACCCAACTTCAACTTTCCCTTTCAACTGTAAATTTTTTAATTGCATTTTTTAACCCAAAATTAGGGTTTGTGCATATTTGACCCAAATTTGGGTTGAAACAACCCAGCATTTTTTAGAAGCATATAAAGATACTAATGTCAGTGTACTACTTGTAAGTTTACTATTTCAATACTGCTTGAGACTAAATTATCCCACTTTTTTCTGTATGAAAGTATACTTTTAAGTGTAAAAGTATACTCTAAAAAAGGCAGGGTCTTTTTAACCAAAATTTGGGTCAAATATGGACAAATCCAACCATTGGGTTAAATATTTCATTTAAAAATATTGGGTTAAATTAGGGTTAAAACAACCCAGAAACCCATTTTTAGAGTGTATAACTATACTACAAGTGAACTTATACTGATAGTTTATACTAGTTAGATACTTTATACTTAAGTGTACTCTCAGTATACATCAAGTATTTGTTTTCTTTAAGATAACTTAATATCATACTAATAGTTTTACTATCTGTAGTTTATTTTTGCACTTCCAAAATTATGGGTTGTTTGAACCCAAATTTGGGTCAAATAAAGTCATTGGGTTACATTTTTTTTAAACAATTTTTAACCCAATGTTTGAGTTTGACCCAAAATTGGTTAAAACAACACAGCATGTTTTATAGTGTATTTAGGTATTAATTTTTATACTTAAAATATACCTTTAACTGTACTAGCATTTCTGATCATTTTCCCAAAGCTCTCATGCGTCATCAAGTCTAGTTCTCAAGTTTGGCACGAAACTTGTTTTTATTCACTGTGTCAATCAACTTTATCATTTCATGTTTATTAAACTCGTCCTCGATTGTTAGCTCGTTTCTCGAGCTGTTCCCACGTCTCCAATCCATTAGCTGTTTTTCTCCGCCATTCAGTCGCTTCTGATACACAGGAATTGCTTTTCTATTGTTTGAGACACAAATCTCTCTATCTGTCTCAGTTATCTGCCCATAGCATCGCAAGGGTCACATTCTTCTTATTATTTTATTAATATTTCACAATGGAGACGCACGACTCCACCTTGGTGGTGGAACAAACATTTTGACCCAATCTCTGAAATCAAATATTCCTGAAAAGCATTGAAACGAATGGGTCGGGTTGTTATTTCTAAGTTCGGTCCCACAGATTGGAAGGTACAGGAAGTGCCAGCGAAGTGGCACCACCGGCAGGTCTCTCTACCTCATCTGTGATGCCGTTTCCTTCTGCGGGCGCATGATAATCCCGCTCACAAACAAACCCAACGTGTGAACCGCAGCGAAAGCCAAAGCATCCCAGTTTCTCCACATGAGGCGTCGGGAGCACAAAGCCAGGAATGTGAGGAGATCGGCGCAAGACTGATCAAAACACACCCGTGTTTATCATCTCCCATTGTGTGATGCGGATGATGTCATTTCCCTCACAGGAGCATCCTCTTGCACAAACCCGTCTAAACACTGCATTTCTCAATGCTCGAATCAGTCAACTTTCAAACTGAATAAATGCAAGTGTGTTTTTTCCTCTGTATTCTTGTCTTGTTTTCTAAACAGTCTTGTTTTACAAAAGCAAAATGACCTAAAATAACAAGTCCTATTTTCTGGAAAAAAGCATTAAAATTAAGTCAATTTATGCTTGAGACAAGATGTGCATGGGTCAAAATCTTGTTTTCCCTTTAAGTTAAGTTTATTTTTTTGACCCCATTGGACTTTTTTTTTTTTAAGCATAATGCCGGTTTAATATCATCATAATTTTGCCTGATTAATTTAAGAATGTTTAGTGATAAAAAAAGTGCATTGCAAGTTAAATATTTAAATATTTGTTGATTTAGTTACACCTTTTAAGTTGCAAACCTTAATTTTGATGAGTTCTTTACAACTTAATTTTTTTTAGTTTTTTGTAATCAAGTTGTTGTATCTTAATGAAGTTGTCTTGATAACTTTGAAATCTGGGCAGTGGATTTAGTTCCCAGCATGCATTACTCTATTTCATTACAGTTTTTTTTTACAATCACTTTGTTGCTATTTTCAGAACCTTGATGATGTCGCTTTGGAGTGTAGTTTGAATTGTTTCATGAACTCGTATAGATTGATGCACACTTTTGCATTGAGCCTTAATGAAGTTTGCGTCATTGATTCTGTCAATCGTCAGCTGATCACAGTAAGGCTGCATTGAAACAGTCTGTATAAAGGGGACCTTGATGGGGTTTGGATTGAATGGAGCAGGTGTCATTGGTGTGGGCTATCATGAGCGCGCGGTCAGTGGAGATTGAGAACAATACCTGACTGATATGAATGAACACACAGCTTTGATCGTCAGAGCAGCACGAGAAACAGTGTCACAGTCATGTCTCCAAGAGCCAAACACTCAACGCTGCAGCCGTGGAGGAAACACAGCTGAGTGAGTGAGCGAGCGAGCGAGTGAGTGAGTGAGTGAGTGTGTGTGTGAGTGAGCGAGTGAGTGGAGGAAACACAGCTGAGTAAGTGAGCGAGTGAGTGAGTGTGTTAGCGAGTGAGTGACTGAGTGACTGAGTTAGCAAGTGAGTGAGTGAGTGAGTGAGTTAGTGAGTGAGTGAGTGACTGAGTAACTGAGTGAGTGACTGAGTTAGCAAGCGAGTGAGTGAGTGACTGAGTGAGTGACTGAGTTAGCGAGTGAGTGAGTGAGTGACTGAGTGAGTGACTGAGTGAGTGACTGAGTTAGCGAGTGAGTGAGTGAGTGACTGAGTTAGCGAGTGAGTGAGTGAGTGACTGAGTTAGCGAGTGAGTGAGTGAGTGACTGAGTTAGCGAGTGAGTGAGTGAGTGACTGAGTTAGCGAGCGAGTGAGTGAGTGAGTGACTGAGTGAGTGACTGAGTTAGCGAGTGAGTGAGTGAGTGACTGAGTGAGTGACTGAGTGAGTGACTGAGTTAGCGAGTGAGTGAGTGAGTGACTGAGTTAGCGAGTGAGTGAGTGAGTGACTGAGTTAGCGAGTGAGTGAGTGAGTGACTGAGTTAGCGAGTGAGTGAGTGAGTGACTGAGTTAGCGAGCGAGTGAGTGAGTGAGTGACTGAGTGAGTGACTGAGTTAGCGAGTGAGTGAGTTAGCGAGTGAGTGAGTGAGTGTGCGAGTGAGTGAGTGAGTTAGTGAGTGAGTGAGTGACTGAGTTAGCGAGTGAGTGAGTGACTGAGTGACTGAGTTAGCGAGCGAGTGAGTGACTGAGTGAGTGACTGAGTTAGCGAGTGAGTGAGTTAGCGAGTGAGTGAGTGAGTGTGTGACTGAGCGAGTGAGTGAGTGAGTTAGTGAGTGAGTGAGTGACTGAGTTAGCGAGTGAGTGAGTGACTGAGTGACTGAGTTAGCGAGCGAGTGAGTGACTGAGTGAGTGACTGAGTTAGCGAGTGAGTGAGTGACTGAGTTAGCGAGTGAGTGACTGAGTGAGTGACTGAGTTAGCGAGTGAGTGAGTGACTGAGTTAGCGAGTGAGTGAGTGAGTGACTGAGTTAGCAAGCGAGTGAGTGAGTGACTGAGTGAGTGACTGAGTTAGCGAGTGAGTTAGCGAGCGAGTGAGTGACTGAGTGAGTGACTGAGTTAGCGAGTGAGTGAGTGAGTGAGTTAGCGAGTGAGTGAGTGAGTGAGTGAGCGAGTGAGTGAGTGAGTTAGTGAGTGAATGAGTGAGTGAGTGACTGAGCGAGTGAGTGAGTGAGTGAGTGAGTTAGTGAGTGAGTGAGTGACTGAGTGAGTGACTGAGTTAGCAAGCGAGTGAGTGAGTGAGCGAGTGAGTGAGTGAGTGACTGAGCGAGTGAGTGAGTGAGTTAGTGAGTGAGTGAGTGACTGAGCGAGTGAGTGAGTGAGTTAGTGAGTGAGTGAGTGAGTGAGTGACTGAGTGAGTGACTGAGTTAGCAAGCGAGTGAGTGAGTGACTGAGTGAGTGACTGAGTTAGCGAGTGAGTGAGTGAGTGACTGAGTGAGTGACTGAGCGAGTGAGTGAGTGAGTTAGTGAGTGAGTGAGTGACTGAGTGACTGAGTAACTGAGTGAGTGACTGAGTTAGCAAGCGAGTGAGTGAGTGACTGAGTGAGTGACTGAGTTAGCGAGTGAGTGAGTGAGTGAGTGAGTGAGCGAGTGAGTGTGTGAGTGAGTGAGTGAGCGAGTGAGTGAGTGTGTGAGTGAGTGAGTGAGTGTCTGTGTCTGAGTTAGCGAGTGTGTGAGTGAGCGAGCGAGCGAGTGAGTGAGTGACTGAGTTAGCGAGTGAGTGAGTGTGTGAGTGAGCGAGCGAGTGAGTGAGTGAGGGAGCAAGCGAGCGAGCGAGTGAGTGAAATATCATCTGAACACGGAAAAGGTTTTAAAATCTGCTAGTTACAGAAAGAGCGTTTCCTTATTTAGACAGCAAGATTGAGTTTTCCCGGATCTGGCATTCTGCCACTTTACTGTTGATCAGGCAAACATGTGAAGCTGTTTGATATGTCTGTGTTTCGGCTTCTGTTTGCTGAGGTGAGCTCATATTGACTGCAGAACACACCTCCACCAGTGGACTGCCCACTTTAGTGACGGCATCGTGTCTCTGCTGTGGTCAAGACCCTCTCATAATGCATTTTGACAGAAAACATTCATTTATTTTCTATATTTTTATTAATGTACTTGTTGTATGTTACTGTAATTTCTTTATTATTGTGTTATTTTCCCTTTTATTGGCTTATGTCTCTGTACTCTTTCTGCACTGGACACTTCTTTCATCAAGACAAATTCCTTGTGTGTGTCATTCTGATTCTAATTATTATTATTAGCTTATTTGTAAAGCATTTCTTGTGTCAGTCGTGGACTTCTTGAGTCAGAAGGTCAGGCTACTTGAAGAATATTTCAGATCAGTCACGTTTCCATTTTATTTATTTTTTGACAACACTTGTCAATGTCAGAATGACCGAAAGGGCCAATCAAATCAAAGAAGGCGGGGCTTCTGTGGTCACATGATGCATTCGCTCCGTTTGAGCGGTGAAAGAATGTGAGGTCAAATCAAAGTAAACATTAAAGGGACAGTTCTGTAATCACTTCTGCATTTCTTATTTTAGGAATATATTTTAAATAATGTGGTTAATCAAACAGTTGATGACTGTCCATCAACTGTTTGGTTACCTATATTCACAATATCTTGTTTGTGTTCTACAGAAGAAATAAATTCGTACAGGTTTGAGTAATGATGGCAGAATTAAAACATTTGGGTGCTGTCCCTTTAAATATCTGACAACTGTTTTATAGTATGAATGTTAAACAGCCAATGGTAATACGATGCAAGATAGGCTACTAAACATAGGCACCTTTAGCATTTTGAATTGAAAATATAGGCTAACATTTACATAATTCATGACGTTTTCGCATATTAGGCGTATGCTTTGATGAAAAGAGTGTGTATTTTGAAATAAGAATCCTGTTTGCAAATAGTTATTTCATTTTAGTTTTGGTCCACAATGTTCGAGGCTATCATGCAGCTCTTCATTCCAGCATGTAAACATTCATATCGGCTTCATTATAGCACTTAAGGTGCCATTTAGTTATCAGATGCTTTAATGAAAAGGCATTTACAGTCCACTTAACCTCAGGTTACTCCACACAGCGACTGAAGCTGTGATAATGTGTTGATCAAGAGCACAATAATGAATCAACAATGAAGACCTTTCAGTCCTGACTCTTTATCCTCTTCAATACATTACTAAGTGATTGATAATAAGATAATGGTGAAATGAAGAAGATTAAAGTGTTCGTTTGCACGTACATGTTCAGTATCTAATTTTGGCTCTTGTATGGAGACCTTTTGGCTTGTTATTGGCATACATTCATGTGCCCTAGAAAGTATTTATGCACACTGAAGTCACACTTATCACATTAGAATATTATGCGAATCATCTCCTTACATCTGCGTATCAAATGCACGTAAAACTCACTTTAGCGTATATTACACGACAATACACATGCGTGCTATAAAGACGCATTTAGTGTGATCGGGTTGGAATATAATGCTGTCGCATCTTTCCACTTCGCCAACTTCGTCATTTTCAGTGTGTAATCAACATGATGTTCAACACAGCACTTAAACACAAAGTCACACAATACTGTGTCAATCAATCTTCAATTTCAACACTCCACATTGTTTTAGCATTTCGAAGAGAACAAACGTCTTACTGTCAAACGCTTTTGAAGAGTGTTTGTCAAGTCATGACATGACATTTTTTCATTATGTTTTAACATCTTTAATACAGAGGCATTTGTGTCGATTATTCACAATAATTGACCCTTGCTTTAAAATTGTGTTATCTAACACTTAGACATTTTTTTGGATGTGAGTTAATTTTGAAAATGCATTCTTTATGCGTTTCATTTACCATACGACGAGCGCGCATTTTCACCTGCGGGAAGACGCGTAATCGCATTCATCTGTGAGAAGTAACCATAGCATTTCGCTTCTGAAAACCGAACCATAACGACTGTCGGTATCACTCTATTGCTCATTTACATATCATGCCACTAAAACTTTGCGTTTTGCGAAGCTTACTGTACAATTGGCGCCAGAGGACAGTTTGGGTTGGGCGTAATGACCCTCATTACGCGCCGCAAATTTCGATGTTCCTTTTAAAAAGTCTAGCTTTCTGATAGTCACAGAAGGCTGTGATTCGCAGATGTGAATGTTTCAGTTTCAGAGCTTCAGTCGTTGGCACACAATCGGACGCCTTCTGGATTTACGCGCTCCTCCTACACCGGGAACGGGAACAGACCGGGTGTCCTTGAGCACAAATAAAGACGCTCTTCCTCCAGAAAATCAGGAATTATTCCTTTTTTTTTCCGATGACGGACTTTTCTAGGGGTTTCGAGGTTTTTCTAAACGTTTAAGATATCCGACAATCTTGCATATAGGTGAGAGAGCGTTTGAATCAACTAAATATTTACTGAGAAGTTATAACTAAAGACGAGCTGCGCATTAATGAATGGGGTCATCTTTATTTTTGGTTTGGGATGAAATGATGGGGTTATTTTTAGTTGAGGATATTCAAAATAAATAAAATAAAAAAGAAAGCATCATGCGTGTGTGTATTTTTGAAAAGCGCGAGGCTTTACAGAAATTACCAAAGTTTTATTGTTAAATTTTAATATCAGGTATTAATCAGTGACCGTGTTTTACGCATGTTTTTCGATTTGTAAGAAACTGTTTACGAATAGCCTGAATGTAAATCTCTATATATGTCAATGTCACAGGAGTCAGTGTGCTCACCTTTAAATGATGCGCAGTACTTTTAAATACACGAACACTAATAAATGCAATATAAGGTTTAAGTTCAATCTGATCAGTGCTTTGTCACATGAAATGTCATAGGCTATTTATATCAAACCCTGTAGTAAATAAGCTTGAATATGAATGCATTATGATGATGCAGTAAGGAAACTCACCTGCAGCGCTGCATGAATGCAGAAGCAGAGGCAGAAGGAAAGCTGAAAGCAGAGCGCGCATTGTGACTGTCCTGGGAGACTGGACCGAGTGTGTGTGTCCTGGGACTCCAGCAGTGAGAGTGGACCGAGTGTGTGTGTGTGTCCTGGGACTTTAGCAGGGAGACTGGACCGAGTGTGTGACCCTTAGAGAGTCTGATCGGCTCTTATATAGTAATATATCTATCAATGAGGATGGAGTCTGTTGGCCCCGCCCCCTCTAATCATCACATTCCTCTAATACAGTTATAATGAGAGCATCACTGGATTATACAGTACATCTATCTATCTACACTAAAAACTGCTGGGTTGTTTTATCCCAACTTTGGGTCAAATATGGACAAATCTAGCCAGTGGGTTACATTTTTTAATTACATTTTTAACCCAACGTTTGGGTTTGTCCATATGTGACCCAAAGTTAGGTTAAAACAACTTAGCATTTTTAGTCCATCCATACATCCATCCATCCATCCATCCATCCATCCATCCATCCATCCATACATCCATCCATACATAAATCCATCCATATATCCATCCATCCATCCATACATACATCCATCCATGCATCCATAGATCCATCCATCCATCCATCCATCCATAGATCCATACATCCATACACCCATACATACATCCATGCATCCATCCATACATCCATACATACATCCATCCATGCATCCATAGATCCATCCATCCATACATCCATCCATACATACATCCATCCATGCATCCATAGATCCACCCATCCATACATCCATGCACCCATACATCCATCCATCCATCCATCCATCCATACAGCATCCATACAGCATCCATACATCCACACACACACACACACACACACACACACTCTAAAAATTGCTGGGTTGTTTTAACCCACTATCTATCTATCCATCCATCCATCCATCCATCTAGTGTGAATTTGATTATAAAGTGGAGTTTAATATTGTATTTATAGTTAATAGTGATGATATTGTCAATAAATCATCAACAATTCATACTATTATAAGTGAGAAGATCCTTTCTAATCCAGATCAATTTACAGTTAAAATAACTTACAAAGGCAATCCAGCTGCACATTAGATGAATCATTCTCTGCTTCATGATTCGCTGATCTAGAGGTTTCAACCCAGTCTCTGAATAACTGGCCATGAGATTATACTGAGATGCCATAAATGCCTTCAGTCAGGTCAGTCTTGACTAGCTTGAAGGAAAACTGTCATTGCAGCACAAGAAAAAAACAAGTCCTTTAGGTCATCGTATATTCAAACTTTACATTTGAATTATTTCTTATTTTATTACTACTTAAAGTTTTCACTCATCAAAGCATGAATAACCTCAAAAATTGCTCTTGTTATTAGAATATCTCAAGTGAAATCCTTTAATAAATATTCCTTTATTTCAGGGAAAGGGAATTTTATCATTAAACTGAGTAAAGTTCTGTCAGGAAGTAGGAAGTGTTGAATTATTGTTATTGTTTTACTTTTATTGCCTCCCAGTCCCATCTTAAGAAATGTTTACTGTAGGCTACTGCAATCTTGCTGTACACATTATGAGATGACAGTAAACATATCATAGCCTATAAAAAATGCAATTCCCATTGTTTTTAAGGTTAGTTGTTTTGTGCTGTTCATACACTTTATAACATGGACATGGTCATGGAAGATTATTATATCTTGTATAAGGTACGTTCATCCAATTAAACACCTGCTTTATCCACAAACCACTACCGTTATAAATAGTTGACCAGTTGAGAGCAAAATAATCATTCATTTGGCTTTGGTGACATCTAATGGCCGGTGAAGACACGACAACACAATTAAACCAAAATGACTAAAAAACTGTTCAATAGTCTATTATACTATTGTTGAGATTGATAAATATTGTGCTCTCATTTATATTTGATTTGTTTATTTTATTTTGGAACAAAGCAATCATGTTGCATAGTGTATGTCATGTGACCCCTTAGTGATTGATTGGATGCACATGTGTCTGTTTAAATAAACTGCGCCAGTCAGAAAGAAACTGGTTGATGTGAAAGTATTACCCTGTTGTCTGCCTAAGTTACTCTGCTAACAGGTTATGGGCCCAGGATACGGGTGTTAAGTCGCTGGGTAAAAGTCGCAACGAAAAACGCGTGTACCCGAGTTTAAGTTTGTGAGACATGGGGCTACAAATATGAGCAGAAAGACAAAAGCAGCGGTGTCCACGAGCCGCTGGTCAAGGCTTGTTTTTGACGGAGATGAGAAGAATTATGAGCTATGGGAGACGAAATTTTTGGGTCATCTTTGTTTGCAGGGACTAAAAGAGACTATTTTAAATGAACCTTCTGAAGAAGATGAGGAAGACGAGACGAAAAACGCCGAAGCCTATGCTGAGCTGATACAGTTCCTGGATGACAAAAGCCTGTCGCTGGTCATGCGAGAAGCTGCAGATGACGGACGTGCGGCGCTGGAGATTCTACGTGGATATTATGCTGGAAAAGGGAAGCCCCGGGTAATAAGCTTGTATACAGAGCTAACTTCACTGCAAAAATTGCCGAGTGAGAGTGTTACGGAATATGTCATCAGAGCTGAGACTACAATCACTGCTTTGAGAAATGCAGATGAGAATCTGAGTGACGAACTTTTGATTGCAATGATTTTGAAAGGACTTCCAGAGACATTTAAACCATTTACTATCCATGTTACTCAGAGTGATGTTAAAATGACTTTTGCCGAATTTAAAACAAAACTTCGAAGTTATGAGGATATTGAAAATATGCGGGCAACTACTTCCGCGGACAACGTAATGAAGGCAAGAGCACAGCTTGGAACGAAAGCTACTTTTGATGATTGTGCGGCTGCAAGTAGGCCTACTGACATTATCTGTTACCGGTGTGGCACAAAAGGCCATAAAGCGAGCACATGCAGACGTAAACAGTGGTGCCGTCATTGTAAAAGTACCACTCACCGTGATGCAACCTGCCGACGGAGAAAACCGCAGGACGACGCAAGGAAAGTGTCGGAGGAGCCGGGTGACAAGGAATATGTTTTTCGAGCAAGCGACGCTGAGATGTGGAGGCATGAGAAGGAAAAAAGAGGCCTAATGGTGGATGCAGGTGCAACTTCACACATCATCACAGACATCACAAAGTTTCGAAGGTTTGATAGCAGTTTCCAAGCCGACACACACTGCGTGGAATTGGCTGACGGTACGAGGTGCAACGGAGTCGCTAAGAGCAGAGGGGACGCAGCAGTATGTTTAGTGGACAACACTGGACGACGTTTCAAAGCAACGCTAAGGAACGCGCTGTACATCCCTACTTACCCACAGGACATCTTCTCTGTAAAAGCAGCCACTTCGAACGGAGCAACCGTGATCTTCAGAGAGGGGAAGAACGTTCTGCTACATAAAAACGGTACTGAATTTCCCATACACGTGCACAATAAACTGTACTATTTGCACACAATAGACAATGAGTGTGATGACAAATGTGGGAAATGTTATGATTTGCAGACATGGCATGAGATATTAGGTCATTGCAACTATGGAGATGTAATTAAGCTCGAGAATGTTGTGAGCGGTATGCAGATTGTGAATAGAGCAGACAAACTCACCCCACCGTGTGAGATTTGCATTCAGGGCAAGTTTATTGAGACTAGAAATCGAGAACCTGATGCTAGAGCCAAAACCGCTTTAGAAATGGTACACACTGATCTAGCAGGACCTATAGATCCAATGTCTAAAGATGGACATAAATATGCATTATCTTTCACAGATGATTATTCTAGTGCTATTTTTGTATACTTCTTGAGAAACAAGAGTGACACAACAACCGCTACAGAGAAATTCCTTGCGGATATAGCACCATATGGGAGAGTTAAGTGTATCAGATCTGATAATGGGACAGAGTTCACAGGAAAGGAGTACCAAGCATTATTGAGTAGAAATAGTATTAGGCATGAGACCTCTGCACCATACTCTCCGCACCAGAATGGCACTGCGGAACGAAACTGGAGAACTTTATTTGACATGGCTAGATGCATGCTAATAGAAAGTGGGTTACCAAAAACTTTGTGGACCTATGCAGTCCAGACTGCGGCTGTAGTGAGAAACCGATGTTTTAATAACCGAACGAAACAGACAGCTTACTTCATGTTAACAGGCAAGCAACCGAACATTTCAAGAATGCAGAAATTTGGTGTTTCGTGTTATGCTTATCAACATGAGAAAAGTAAACTGAACTCGAGATGTGAGAAGGGCATTTTTGTGGGATATGACAAGAATAGTCCGGCATACATGATCTACTATCCTGATAGTGGGAAAATACAGAAGCGCAGACTAGTTAGGTTTTTACCCAGAGTGAGTGCTGAAGCGGACGAGATACCGATTGATGATGATGATGAGTTTGACGATTTTGGGGTTCGGAATAAGCTGAGAGAAACGAAAAGAGAAGATCCTGAAATTGATACTCAGGAACCGGTAGAAAAAGAGCCAGAAATATGCGAAAACCAAACACAAACAGATAAACCTGAAAAAGGGAGAAATCCTGCCAGAGAGAGGAAACGGCCAGGTTATTTAAGTGATTATGTTTGTAGTTTTGATGGAGACGAAGCTGACATTGATTATTGTTACAGACTTGTATGTAATGTACCCCAGACATACAAAGAGGCAGTAACATCAGAGAATGCAAAAGAATGGGTTAAGGCCATGAGTGAGGAGATGAAGTCACTAAAAGAAAGTGTAACTTTTACCCTAACCAGTCTACCTGAAGGTAAAGAATTAGTGGGGGGTAAATGGGTCTATGCTATTAAGAAAAATAGTGATGGAACGGACAAGTACAAAGCACGATATGTTGCCAAAGGTTACAGTCAAGAGAGAGGTGTAAACTATGATGAGACTTTTTCTCCAACTGCCAGTATGACAAGCATCAGAGTTTTGTTACAGAAGGCAGTACAGGACAATTTGATTGTTCATCAAATGGATGTGACCACTGCATATTTACATGCGCCAATAGAGTGTGAGATTTATATGAATCAGCCAGAGGGTTACGAGATAAAATCTCAAGGTAATAAGAAACTGGTGTATAAATTGAAAAAATCACTGTATGGACTCAAACAGTCGGGCAGAAACTGGAACCAAATGTTGCATCAGTATCTGTGTGAGATGAAGTTTGTTCAAAACCCAGCCGATCATTGTGTTTACACAAAAGTTACAGAGACTGAGAAAGTTTTTATAATCATATGGGTTGATGACTTGATTATTGCTGCCAACAATGTGTATGTGCTTAATCATGTAAAAGAGACACTCAAGGCAAAATTTAAAATGAAGGACTTGGGAAAATTAACACATTTCCTTGGTATTGATTACGAGCAAGATTGTGATTGTGTTAAGATGTCACAACATAAATATGTTGATAAAATACTTGAGAGATTTGACATGCAAAATTGTAAGTCCAGAGGAACTCCTTGTGAACAGAAATTAAACTACACTGATGATGCTGAGAATCTGAGTGATGTTAGAAAATACAGAGAGGTAGTAGGTAGTTTAATCTATCTGGCAACATGCACAAGACCAGACTTAAGTTTTGTAGTGAGCAAACTATCACAGTATTTTACAAGACCTACCACAGAACAGTGGAACACTGTCAAGCATGTTTTGAGATATTTAAAAGGGACCAAAGACAAAGAACTATGTTACAAAAAGGGTGAAAACGATAACCTGATTCATGCTTATAGTGATGCGAATTGGGCAACTGATGTAACCGATAGACGGAGCACTACAGGTTACTGTGTTAGCCTAAATAAAAATGGTCCACTGGTCTCATGGAAGACCAAAAGACAGCCTACTGTTACACTGTCGACTTGTGAAGCAGAGTATATGGCTTTAGCTGCAACTGTCCAGGAGTGTTTATTTCTACAGCAATTGTTAGAAAACATTGATGGTAAGAAATATGAATCGAGAGTGTATGAGGACAATCAGGGTGCCATTGCTTTAGCAAAAAATCCTGTGTATAGACAACGATGTAAACACGTGGACGTTAAATTTCATTTTGTGAGATCTGTAATCAAGGAAGGCAGAATTAATTTGGAATACTGTCCAACGGATGATATGGTTGCGGATGTGCTAACAAAACCAGCAACAAAGTTCAAGTTAATGAAATTTAACTCCTTTATGTTTGGTGTATAAAATTTGTACTTGTATTGAAATGATGAAATGGAAATAAGAGAAATAGAAATGTGAGAGCAAGTGGGGGTGTTGAGATTGATAAATATTGTGCTCTCATTTATATTTGATTTGTTTATTTTATTTTGGAACAAAGCAATCATGTTGCATAGTGTATGTCATGTGACCCCTTAGTGATTGATTGGATGCACATGTGTCTGTTTAAATAAACTGCGCCAGTCAGAAAGAAACTGGTTGATGTGAAAGTATTACCCTGTTGTCTGCCTAAGTTACTCTGCTAACAACTATATTAAACTACCATATTATAACAATACAGCAGTAGGCTACTAATAATAGTACGAGTAATTTAAAATGTGTATGTATTTATTGTTAAAAGTTTCTTCAGGCCATATACCTCATAAACAATGTGCACAATAGCCCACACTATAACTTATATGTTAAGCACACCATAACGCTTTTTTACATTAACTTAAATTTGTGCTATCGCACAGCCTACTGTATACAGACAGAGCATTGTCTATTTTGTATTTTTGTATGTTTATTATCTTTTCGCTGTCTGTGCTGCGGTAACTTCTTTCACAAATTCATTGTATGTGTATAAACATAGATTTGGCAATAAAGCTCAAGTTTTGTGAGCACAACAGTTAACGTCCACTTTTTCTTGTTTCGAGATGTTTTCACTTTTTTCTCAGGGATTCTTTAGTAAAGTGGAGCAGTTAGACGTAAATTTTGTAGTCCAAAACGCGGAAACAAGTTAGCATTTTAGCACTTTCGGTTCAATTGTTCCCAAGTCAATGGGTTTTTAGTTAAATGGCTGAAATAAGGTCTGTGGTGGACACAAGTTCATATACTTCTCGACGTAAAATACATCAGTAATACCCCACTCGTGATTTTTTAAAGGACAACTCCGGCGCAAAATGAACCATTTGGTCTAATTACACATTGCTACCTAGTCAACCGTTATCTGAGATTTGTTTTCATGATTGCCGAATGTAAATAGTTTTATCTCTAAAATCAGTTTAGCCTATAGTGCTAGTATAATGCTAGTATATAGGGCATAGAGTAATGACAAGTAAAAATCGCTTGTTATTACCACTAACAAGGCTCAAAATAGCCCCACAGTAAAACGACAGCATAACAAAGGTCCCTACATTCAAACCGAAGCATTGAGAACTTTGTCAGTGTCCATACAGTTTAACAAGAAGATATTTTATACACACACTCAACTTCGCGAATACAGGAAGAAGCCATCTTTGAAAATTAGTCTCTACCAGTCGATCTAAGAACGCCGATCCATGTGCGCTGAAATGTGCAGAATCTCATATGGTCCGTTGTTTTCGGAAGAAACACAAACACGAACCGTTTTCTTCTCTTCAATATGTACACGTAGCCTACTGTTCGCGCTCACATTAACACCTTATTCACATCTCACCGGTGGACATGGATCGGCGTTCTTAGATCGACTGGTAGAGACTAATTTTCAAAGATGGCTTCTTCCTGTATTCGCGAAGTTGACTGTGTGTATAAAATATCTTCTTATTAAACTGTATGGACACTGACAAAGTTCTCAATGCTTCGGTTTGAATGTAGGGACCTTTGTTATGCTGTCGTTTTAGTATGGGGCTATTTTGAGCCTTGTTAGTGGTAATAACAAGCGATTTTTACTTGTCATTACTCTATGCCCTATATACTAGCATTATATACTAGCACTATAGGCTAAACTGTTTTTAGAGATACAACTATTTACATTCGGCAATCATGAAAACAAATCTCAGATAACGGTTGACTAGGTAGCAATGTGCAATTAGACCAAAGGTTCATTTTGCGCCGGAGTTGTCTTTTAAAGCTATTATGTGTCTTGAAAAAGGTTGCTAACAAGTGTCTAAATGGGACTAAACTACGGAGGCTGTCGAGGAGAGCAAACGTCATCACGCCGAACAGGTAAACTCAGTCAGATATCTCAGTTCGCTTTCAGAGTTATATCTGAACTCAGTCCGCTTTTACAGCCTTGATATGCTTATAATTGTGAAACTTAAAATGTCGGTAGCTTAGTGATGGCGATGTTGAAGACTTCGACTATCTTTATATTTTTCTTCGACTATCTTTATTTTTCTGAAATTCATATTATGTATTATATTCATTTTAAAAATGGCATTAAGGAATGAGACACTTTCTTCCTCTAATAATTTATGCCATTGTTTGGCAGTTCACGTTTCTTTTCTTTGATGTTATTTTTATTTAGCCTATTGTTTTCCTTCATTTATGCCATTATGTTTCATTGTTTGTCAGTTCTCATGTTTCTTTGATGTTATTCTTATATTTTTTTATTTATTGTTTTTCCTCATTTATGCCATTGTTTCCTTGTTTGTCCGTTCTCGTGTTTCTATGATGTTATTCTTCATTCATTAGCATTGTTGTACAGTGATTCAGCACTATCAGGAGAATTTGTGTAAAACATTGAATGTACAAGCGAAGTAGTTTCATCTCTGGTTTCGCTTCTGTCTGATAGAAAGAATGACTAGTAAACTTAAGAGACACATCATTCTTATTGTTGTATCTAAGGGCAACATATACCTTTTTTTCTTATCAAATCACCACACAGGAGCAGGAACCAATGAGGTTCATTCTCAAGTTCCGCATCACGTTTGAGCTTCACATAGAGGTTTGTTCACACGCATTAAGGCAAGTATGTCGTTGAGCTTCTGTTTATGTTCGCTGATCAATGTTAATTTGTGAATAAAAGCCTAAATTCTAAATGTTCATCATATAAAGTGTTCAAGTCTCTTCAGAAAGTTTGGACTAAACCGCTCATTTCAAATTGATTCGTTTTTTTATGATCTCTTTTTGAAGTTTGAAGAATGGAAGTGAGATGTGACAACATGCCCCATAGGTGGAGCACATTGTAATATGACAGCTTAAAAGCAGCGTTCATTCGTCAGTGTATAACGTTAGCATTAGAGATGCGCGCATCACCGTCGCTCGCCAATGTCTTAGTATGAAAGCCAACAACACACCAGAGGCGCTCACAGACGCATCGCTGAGCCTAGACGCATTGTCTAGCATGCTAGATATCCAGAGCTGTCACGCGACTCAACCTCACGTGATCTCATGAGCTACAGCCAATCAGAGCAAGGCATGGGTTGAGGTCACCAAGATAGAATCGTTGGTCAACTTGTGTAGAGTGTTACCTCCTGTTGCGGATCAATCACGTTGTGTCGTGTGGTGTGAACAGCTCAACAACTTGAACACTCCTGATTTTGAAGGGGGCGGATTGGAATCCACCGCTGCTTCAATGTAGCTATATGATTAATTATAATCAAGGTATTAATAAATATTTTTGAAGCCAATAGTTTTTAGGGACCATTCCTTTGTTAAAGCCTAACTTTCCAGTTAGACTAAAGTTTAGCTATCCTGGAGAGAAAGAACGCATTATCTTGATGTTTTGAGACGACTCTCCTGTTTATAGTTAGAGCCTGGCCAAATCCAACCTTGGAAAAGCAGTGTGTTGGTGTGTGTTTGGTTGCAGGTTAAGAAATCACTGCCATTATTGGAGATTGAGTTGTTGTTTTGGACATACTGGCGCCCAACCCACATCTGCGATCTGGAAGGTCATGACGAGTCTGCATAATCGATGGAGATATGCTTCCGTCTATCTGTATATGTGTGGAAAATTACTATGTTTATCTATTTCTTAACCAATGAGAATCATTCAACGTGTAAGCAATGACGTAGCTTAGACCTTGGAACAGTGGCGTAGGCAGAAATTGCATTTTGGGTCGGCCAGTGAAAATGTGAGTGGGCCTATAGTTTTTCCTAGAAAAAAAAAATTCGAGAGTAGAAACATTAATAGACAAACTGCAAAAACAGTAACACCTTTATATCCGGCAAATCATCATGTTCAACCAACAGAGCTCAATAAAGGCTGGTCAAACCTATAACCTGTCACTCCAAAATAAAGTAAACTAAAATAATAATATCGCAGTTAGATTGGCGGGTAAACCCGCGACAGACTGACCGGGAGAGAGAGAGCGAGAAGCGGCCGCCGTCAGCACCTGACTAGCCTTCTTGTGGGTTAATGAGTCTGAAGAACTGGGCTGTGTGGACTCGGTAGATGAAGGCAGTGGCGTGTCTTTTTCCTCAACTCTTGCTTTTTTCAAATAGCACATTAAAAAGAAAGTTGTTGTTTAGCCATTATTGTGGCGCCGGTGCCGCTGAGAGTTTTCCTGTCGGAACCCCCAGCAACCATAGCAACCAATAACGTTCCGGGGGGAGGCTTTCAACTTTTAACTTTTTAACATTTAACTTGCTTCAACAGTTCCGTTTTATTCGGGAAATAAATTAAACACACACAGCAGTCAACAATAAATCAGGTATATATATATATATTTCCTTAAATACATTTGAATAATAAAAATTATACAATGAGTTGTTCATTTTCAGTTTGAAAATAATGGTAGCCTATTTTACAGTAAAATTTCATGAAATTTACCGTTAGATCTATCACAGTTATTTACCGTATATAGTAAGGAAAGGTTCTGTTAACCAACTAACAGTTTTTTACTGTAGCATTTTTCAGTCTTTTACCGTTAAAATCACGATCATTTTACTAGTACATTTTAAGGATTAAATGTTAAAACGGCGTGATTATTTAAGCTAGGCTGTCACGAGTAATGAAGGCTTTAGAGTAGATGGGTAAAATACTAATATTGAAATGTAATTAACAGAATGACAAATCATCGGTTGATGATTTTGGTGATAAGATTAATTAGTGACTCACTGATCTCTTCAAGCATTACTGCACCCATACCAAATATACATCGACAGTAATATATCCTTTCTCTGGATGATTTAAGAGATGCTATTGTCCATTTGACGTGGAATTCAGTGACGGCCTTTAACCCCCTCAGACCTGAATTATGTTTCAAGTTTCTGAAAAATATAAAAGTACATTTTCCCAGCTCATGAGGTTTCTATGAATGAAAACAAATGAAAGATTTTTTTTATATAATTGCTTTCATTGTGATTTTTTTTGTCCATTCCAATGGACATCAGGTCAAAACAGGTGTACTTCCCAAAAATGTAACAACATGAAATAAATTAATAAACATAAAGTTTGTTGGTCTATACTTTTTGGTCTTAAGCTTTTTCTCAAGGTCAAAAAAATTCCAGCAGTATACCATTTCAACTATAATTTTAAGGTTTTTGTTTTACAGATTGCACATTTTTTGTAACAAACTAAATATCTTTGAATCAATCAATCTGGTCATATTAGAGTCATTTTCTGTGTGCATCTTTCTTTATTTTAGAACAAAAACCCGGGGAGCCGACGGGAGGAGCCTGAAGTTTCGGGACCCCAGAGGCAGTTCCGCAAAGGCCCCCTCGGTGGAGCCACCCTTGAAACGTCCCACAAACCCACTCTTCGTCCGACCGACCACAGCTTCCACAGGCCCTCCGGCGACCGCCCCGGTTATAATGAGATCCCACGTAGCACACTCCTGGAAAGGTTTAGAGCCTCCATTTTTGCACTCAGGTCTAAGTCCCATGGCCCTCTATCAGAATCCAGAGTTTCGAGAAGATCAGAGAAACTCAAAATTTCTACCCCCCCCCCCCCCCCCCCCCAAAAAAAAACGACAGTGAATTGAATTTTGATATCTCAGCTCTGGAAGGGTCTAGATCCTCCATTTTTACACTCAGGCCAAAGTCTCACAGCCCTCGATCATAATCCAGAGTTTTGAGAAGATTGGAGAAACTTAATTTTTCGCCCGAAAACGAAAAAAAAAAACGAAAGGGGTAACACTGTCGGTTTTTTTTTCGGGTCGAAATTTTGAATTTTGATATCTCAGCTCTGGAAGGGTCTAGATCCTCCATTTTTGCACTAAGGTCAAAGTCTCACAGCCCTCTATCATAATCCAGAGTTTTGAGAAGATTGGAGAAACTTAATTTTTCGCCCAAAAACGAAAAAAAAAAAACGTAAGGGGTAACACTGTCGTTTTTTTTTTTTCGGGTCGAAATTTTGAGTTTCGATATCTCAGCTCTGGAAGGGTCTAGATCCTCCATTTTTGCACTCAGGTCAAAGTCTCACAGCCCTCTATCATAATCCAGAGTTTTGAGAAGATTGGAGAAACTTAATTTTTCGCCCAAAAACGAAAAAAAAAAAGGTAAGGGGTAACACTGTCGTTTTTTTTTCGGGTCGAAATTTTGAGTTTCGATATCTCAGCTCTGGAAGGGTCTACAGCCTCCATTTTTGCACTCAGGTGAAAGTCTCACAGCCCTCTATCATAATCCAGAGTTTTGAGAAGATTGGAGAAACTTAATTTTTCGCCCGAAAATGAAAAAAAAAACGAAAGGGGTAACACTGTCGTTTTTTTTTCGGGTCGAAATTTTGAATTTTGATATCTCAGCTCTGGAAGGGTCTAGAGCCTCCATTTTTGCACTTAGGTCAAAGTCTCACAGCCCTCTATCATAATCCAGAGTTTTGAGAAGATTGGAGAAACTTAATTTTTCACCCAAAAATGAAAAAAAACGAAAGCACTGTCGTTTTTTTTTCGGGTCGAAATTTTGAGTTTCGATATCTCAGCTCTGGAAGGGTCTAGAGCCTCCATTTTTGCGCTCAGGCCAAAGTCTCGCGGCCCTCTATCATAATCCAGAGTTTTGAGAAGATTGGAGAAACTTGATTTTTCGTCCGAAAACGCAAAAAAACGTAAGGGGTAACTGTCGTTTTTTTTTCGGGTCGAAATTTTGAGTTTCGATATCTCAGCTCTGGAAGGGTCTAGAGCCTCCATTTTTGCGCTCAGGCCAAAGTCTCGCGGCCCTCTATCATAATCCAGAGTTTTGAGAAGATTGGAGAAACTTGATTTTTCGCCCGAAAACGCAAAAAAACGTAAGGGGTAACACTGTCGTTTTTTTTTCGGGTCGAAATTTTGAGTTTCGATATCTCAGCTCTGGAGGGGTCTAGAGCCTCCATTTTTGCGCTCAGGGCAAAGTCTCGCGGCCCTCTATCATAATCCAGAGTTTTGAGAAGATTGGAGAAACTTGATTTTTCGCCCGAAAACGCAAAAAAACGTAAGGGGTAACACTGTCGTTTTTTTTTCGGGTCGAAATTTTGAGTTTCGATATCTCAGCTCTGGAAGGGTCTAGAGCCTCCATTTTTGCGCTCAGGGCAAAGTCTCGCGGCCCTCTATCATAATCCAGAGTTTTGAGAAGATTGGAGAAACTTGATTTTTCGCCCGAAAACGCAAAAAAACGTAAGGGGTAACACTGTCGTTTTTTTTTCGGGTCGAAATTTTGAGTTTCGATATCTCAGCTCTGGAAGGGTCTAGAGCCTCCATTTTTGCGCTCAGGCCAAAGTCTCGCGGCCCTCTATCATAATCCAGAGTTTTGAGAAGATTGGAGAAACTTGATTTTTCGCCCGAAAACGCAAAAAAACGTAAGGGGTAACACTGTCGTTTTTTTTTCGGGTCGAAATTTTGAGTTTCGATATCTCAGCTCTGGAAGGGTCTAGAGCCTCCATTTTTGCGCTCAGGGCAAAGTCTCGCGGCCCTCTATCATAATCCAGAGTTTTGAGAAGATTGGAGAAACTTGATTTTTCGCCCGAAAACGCAAAAAAATGTAAGGGGTAACACTGTCGTTTTTTTTTTCGGGTCGAAATTTTGAGTTTCGATATCTCAGCTCTGGAAGGGTCTAGAGCCTCCATTTTTGCGCTCAGGGCAAAGTCTCGCGGCCCTCTATCATAATCCAGAGTTTTGAGAAGATTGGAGAAACTTGATTTTTCGCCCGAAAACGCAAAAAAACGTAAGGGGTAACACTGTCGTTTTTTTTTCGGGTCGAAATTTTGAGTTTCGAGATCTCAGCTCTGGAAGGGTCTAGAGCCTCCATTTTTGCGCTCAGGGCAAAGTCTCGCTGCCCTCTATCATAATCCAGAGTTTTGAGAAGATTGGAGAAACTTGATTTTTCGCCCGAAAACGCAAAAAAACGTAAGGGGTAACACTGTCGTTTTTTTTTCGGGTCGAAATTTTGAGTTTCGATATCTCAGCTCTGGAAGGGTCTAGAGCCTCCATTTTTGCGCTCAGGGCAAAGTCTCGCGGCCCTCTATCATAATCCAGAGTTTTGAGAAGATTGGAGAAACTTGATTTTTCGCCCGAAAACGCAAAAAAACGTAAGGGGTAACACTGTCGTTTTTTTTTTCGGGTCGAAATTTTGAGTTTCGATATCTCAGCTCTGGAAGGGTCTAGAGCCTCCATTTTTGCGCTCAGGCCAAAGTCTCGCGGCCCTCTATCATAATCCAGAGTTTTGAGAAGATTGGAGAAACTTGATTTTTCGTCCGAAAACGCAAAAAAACGTAAGGGGTAACACTGTCGTTTTTTTTTCGGGTCGAAATTTTGAGTTTCGATATCTCAGCTCTGGAAGGGTCTAGAGCCTCCATTTTTGCGCTCAGGCCAAAGTCTCGCGGCCCTCTATCATAATCCAGAGTTTTGAGAAGATTGGAGAAACTTGATTTTTCGCCCGAAAACGCAAAAAAACGTAAAGGGGTAACACTGTCGTTTTTTTTTCGGGTCGAAATTTTGAGTTTCGATATCTCAGCTCTGGAAGGGTCTAGAGCCTCCATTTTTGCGCTCAGGGCAAAGTCTCGCGGCCCTCTATCATAATCCAGAGTTTTGATAAGATTGGAGAAACTTGATTTTTCGCCCGAAAACGCAAAAAAACGTAAGGGGTAACACTGTCGTTTTTTTTTTTCGGGTCGAAATTTTGAGTTTCGATATCTCAGCTCTGGAAGGGTCTAGAGGCTCCATTTTTGCGCTCAGGCCAAAGTCTCGCGGCCCTCTATCATAACCCAGAGTTTTGAGAAGATTGGAGAAACTTGATTTTTCGCCCGAAAACGCAAAAAAACGTAAGGGGTAACACTGTCGTTTTTTTTTCGGGTCGAAATTTTGAGTTTCGATATCTCAGCTCTGGAAGGGTCTAGAGCCTCCATTTTTGCGCTCAGGGCAAAGTCTCGCGGCCCTCTATCATAATCCAGAGTTTTGAGAAGATTGGAGAAACTTGATTTTTCGCCCGAAAACGCAAAAAAACGTAAGGGGTAACACTGTCGTTGTTTTTTTCGGGTCGAAATTTTGAGTTTCGATATCTCAGCTCTGGAAGGGTCTAGAGCCTCCATTTTTGCGATCAGGGCAAAGTCTCGCGGCCCTCTATCATAACCCAGAGTTTTGAGAAGATTGGAGAAACTTGATTTTTCGCCCGAAAACGCAAAAAAACGTAAGGGGTAACACTGTCGTTTTTTTTCGGGTCGAAATTTTGAGTTTCGATATCTCAGCTCTGGAAGGGTCTAGAGCCTCCATTTTTGCGCTCAGGGCAAAGTCTCGCGGCCCTCTATCATAATCCAGAGTTTTGAGAAGATTGGAGAAACTTGATTTTTCGCCCGAAAACGCAAAAAAACGTAAGGGGTAACACTGTCGTTTTTTTTTCGGGTCGAAATTTTGAGTTTCGATATCTCAGCTCTGGAAGGGTCTAGAGCCTCCATTTTTGCGCTCAGGGCAAAGTCTCGCGGCCCTCTATCATAACCCAGAGTTTTGAGAAGATTGGAGAAACTTGATTTTTCGCCCGAAAATGCAAAAAAACGTAAGGGGTAACACTGTCGTTTTTTTTTCGGGTCGAAATTTTGAGTTTCGATATCTCAGCTCTGGAAGGGTCTAGAGCCTCCATTTTTGCGCTCAGGGCAAAGGCTCGCGGCCCTCTATCATAATCCAGAGTTTTGAGAAGATTGGAGAAACTTGATTTTTCGCCCGAAAACGCAAAAAAACGTAAGGGGTAACAGTGTCGTTTTTTTTTCGGGTCGAAATTTTGAGTTTCGATATCTCAGCTCTGGAAGGGTCTAGAGCCTCCATTTTTGCGCTCAGGGCAAAGTCTCGCGGCCCTCTATCATAGTCCAGAGTTTTGAGAAGATTGGAGAAACTTGATTTTTCGCCCGAAAACGCAAAAAAACGTAAGGGGTAACACTGTCGTTTTTTTTTCGGGTCGAAATTTTGAGTTTCGATATCTCAGCTCTGGAAGGGTCTAGAGCCTCCATTTTTGCGCTCAGGGCAAAGTCTCGTGGCCCTCTATCATAATCCAGAGTTTTGAGGAGATTGGAGAAACTTGATTTTTCGCCCGAAAACGCAAAAAAACGTAAGGGGTAACACTGTCGTTTTTTTTTTCGGGTCGAAATTTTGAGTTTCGATATCTCAGCTCTGGAAGGGTCTAGAGCCTCCATTTTTGCGCTCAGGGCAAAGTCTCGCGGCCCTCTATCATAATCCAGAGTTTTGAGAAGATTGGAGAAACTTGATTTTTCGCCCGAAAACGCAAAAAAACGTAAGGGGTAACACTGTCGTTTTTTTTTTCGGGTCGAAATTTTGAGTTTCGATATCTCAGCTCTGGAAGGGTCTAGAGCCTCCATTTTTGCGCTCAGGGCAAAGTCTCGCGGCCCTCTATCATAACCCAGAGTTTTGAGAAGATTGGAGAAACTTGATTTTTCGCCCGAAAACGCAAAAAAACGTAAGGGGTAACACTGTCGTTTTTTTTTCGGGTCGAAATTTTGAGTTTCGATATCTCAGCTCTGGAAGGGTCTAGAGCCTCCATTTTTGCGCTCAGGGCAAAGTCTCGCGGCCCTCTATCATAATCCAGAGTTTTGAGAAGATTGGAGAAACTTGATTTTTCGCCCGAAAACGCAAAAAAACTTAAGGGGTAACACTGTCGTTTTTTTTTCGGGTCGAAATTTTGAGTTTCGATATCTCAGCTCTGGAAGGGTCTAGAGCCTCCATTTTTGCGCTCAGGGCAAAGTCTCGCGGCCCTCTATCATAACCCAGAGTTTTGAGAAGATTGGAGAAACTTGATTTTTCGCCCGAAAACGCAAAAAAACGTAAGGGGTAACACTGTCGTTTTTTTTTTCGGGTCGAAATTTTGAGTTTCGATATCTCAGCTCTGGAAGGGTCTAGAGCCTCGATTTTTGCGCTCAGGGCAAAGTCTCGCGGCCCTCTATCATAATCCAGAGTTTTGAGAAGATTGGAGAAACTTGATTTTTCGCCCGAAAACGCAAAAAAACGTAAGGGGTAACACTGTCGTTTTTTTTTCGGGTCGAAATTTTGAGTTTCGATATCTCAGCTCTGGAGGGGTCTAGAGCCTCCATTTTTGCGCTCAGGGCAAAGTCTCGCGGCCCTCTATCATAATCCAGAGTTTTGAGAAGATTGGAGAAACTTGATTTTTCGCCCGAAAACGCAAAAAAACGTAAGGGGTAACACTGTCGTTTTTTTTTCGGGTCGAAATTTTGAGTTTCGATATCTCAGCTCTGGAAGGGTCTAGAGCCTCCATTTTTGCGCTCAGGGCAAAGTCTCGCGGCCCTCTATCATAATCCAGAGTTTTGAGAAGATTGGAGAAACTTGATTTTTCGCCCGAAAACGCAAAAAAACGTAAGGGGTAACACTGTCGTTTTTTTTTCGGGTCGAAATTTTGAGTTTCGATATCTCAGCTCTGGAAGGGTCTAGAGCCTCCATTTTTGCGCTCAGGCCAAAGTCTCGCGGCCCTCTATCATAATCCAGAGTTTTGAGAAGATTGGAGAAACTTGATTTTTCGCCCGAAAACGCAAAAAAAAGTAAGGGGTAACACTGTCGTTTTTTTTTCGGGTCGAAATTTTGAGTTTCGATATCTCAGCTCTGGAGGGGTCTAGAGCCTCCATTTTTGCGCTCAGGGCAAAGTCTCGCGGCCCTCTATCATAATCCAGAGTTTTGAGAAGATTGGAGAAACTTGATTTTTCGCCCGAAAACGCAAAAAAACGTAAGGGGTAACACTGTCGTTTTTTTTTCGGGTCGAAATTTTGAGTTTCGATATCTCAGCTCTGGAAGGGTCTAGAGCCTCCATTTTTGCGCTCAGGGCAAAGTCTCGCGGCCCTCTATCATAATCCAGAGTTTTGAGAAGATTGGAGAAACTTGATTTTTCGCCCGAAAACGCAAAAAAACGTAAGGGGTAACACTGTCGTTTTTTTTTCGGGTCGAAATTTTGAGTTTCGATATCTCAGCTCTGGAAGGGTCTAGAGCCTCCATTTTTGCGCTCAGGCCAAAGTCTCGCGGCCCTCTATCATAATCCAGAGTTTTGAGAAGATTGGAGAAACTTGATTTTTCGCCCGAAAACGCAAAAAAACGTAAGGGGTAACACTGTCGTTTTTTTTTCGGGTCGAAATTTTGAGTTTCGATATCTCAGCTCTGGAAGGGTCTAGAGCCTCCATTTTTGCGCTCAGGGCAAAGTCTCGCGGCCCTCTATCATAATCCAGAGTTTTGAGAAGATTGGAGAAACTTGATTTTTCGCCCGAAAACGCAAAAAAATGTAAGGGGTAACACTGTCGTTTTTTTTTTCGGGTCGAAATTTTGAGTTTCGATATCTCAGCTCTGGAAGGGTCTAGAGCCTCCATTTTTGCGCTCAGGGCAAAGTCTCGCGGCCCTCTATCATAATCCAGAGTTTTGAGAAGATTGGAGAAACTTGATTTTTCGCCCGAAAACGCAAAAAAACGTAAGGGGTAACACTGTCGTTTTTTTTTCGGGTCGAAATTTTGAGTTTCGAGATCTCAGCTCTGGAAGGGTCTAGAGCCTCCATTTTTGCGCTCAGGGCAAAGTCTCGCTGCCCTCTATCATAATCCAGAGTTTTGAGAAGATTGGAGAAACTTGATTTTTCGCCCGAAAACGCAAAAAAACGTAAGGGGTAACACTGTCGTTTTTTTTTCGGGTCGAAATTTTGAGTTTCGATATCTCAGCTCTGGAAGGGTCTAGAGCCTCCATTTTTGCGCTCAGGGCAAAGTCTCGCGGCCCTCTATCATAATCCAGAGTTTTGAGAAGATTGGAGAAACTTGATTTTTCGCCCGAAAACGCAAAAAAACGTAAGGGGTAACACTGTCGTTTTTTTTTTCGGGTCGAAATTTTGAGTTTCGATATCTCAGCTCTGGAAGGGTCTAGAGCCTCCATTTTTGCGCTCAGGCCAAAGTCTCGCGGCCCTCTATCATAATCCAGAGTTTTGAGAAGATTGGAGAAACTTGATTTTTCGTCCGAAAACGCAAAAAAACGTAAGGGGTAACACTGTCGTTTTTTTTTCGGGTCGAAATTTTGAGTTTCGATATCTCAGCTCTGGAAGGGTCTAGAGCCTCCATTTTTGCGCTCAGGCCAAAGTCTCGCGGCCCTCTATCATAATCCAGAGTTTTGAGAAGATTGGAGAAACTTGATTTTTCGCCCGAAAACGCAAAAAAACGTAAAGGGGTAACACTGTCGTTTTTTTTTCGGGTCGAAATTTTGAGTTTCGATATCTCAGCTCTGGAAGGGTCTAGAGCCTCCATTTTTGCGCTCAGGGCAAAGTCTCGCGGCCCTCTATCATAATCCAGAGTTTTGATAAGATTGGAGAAACTTGATTTTTCGCCCGAAAACGCAAAAAAACGTAAGGGGTAACACTGTCGTTTTTTTTTTTCGGGTCGAAATTTTGAGTTTCGATATCTCAGCTCTGGAAGGGTCTAGAGGCTCCATTTTTGCGCTCAGGCCAAAGTCTCGCGGCCCTCTATCATAACCCAGAGTTTTGAGAAGATTGGAGAAACTTGATTTTTCGCCCGAAAACGCAAAAAAACGTAAGGGGTAACACTGTCGTTTTTTTTTCGGGTCGAAATTTTGAGTTTCGATATCTCAGCTCTGGAAGGGTCTAGAGCCTCCATTTTTGCGCTCAGGGCAAAGTCTCGCGGCCCTCTATCATAATCCAGAGTTTTGAGAAGATTGGAGAAACTTGATTTTTCGCCCGAAAACGCAAAAAAACGTAAGGGGTAACACTGTCGTTGTTTTTTTCGGGTCGAAATTTTGAGTTTCGATATCTCAGCTCTGGAAGGGTCTAGAGCCTCCATTTTTGCGATCAGGGCAAAGTCTCGCGGCCCTCTATCATAACCCAGAGTTTTGAGAAGATTGGAGAAACTTGATTTTTCGCCCGAAAACGCAAAAAAACGTAAGGGGTAACACTGTCGTTTTTTTTCGGGTCGAAATTTTGAGTTTCGATATCTCAGCTCTGGAAGGGTCTAGAGCCTCCATTTTTGCGCTCAGGGCAAAGTCTCGCGGCCCTCTATCATAATCCAGAGTTTTGAGAAGATTGGAGAAACTTGATTTTTCGCCCGAAAACGCAAAAAAACGTAAGGGGTAACACTGTCGTTTTTTTTTTCGGGTCGAAATTTTGAGTTTCGATATCTCAGCTCTGGAAGGGTCTAGAGCCTCCATTTTTGCGCTCAGGGCAAAGTCTCGCGGCCCTCTATCATAACCCAGAGTTTTGAGAAGATTGGAGAAACTTGATTTTTCGCCCGAAAATGCAAAAAAACGTAAGGGGTAACACTGTCGTTTTTTTTTCGGGTCGAAATTTTGAGTTTCGATATCTCAGCTCTGGAAGGGTCTAGAGCCTCCATTTTTGCGCTCAGGGCAAAGGCTCGCGGCCCTCTATCATAATCCAGAGTTTTGAGAAGATTGGAGAAACTTGATTTTTCGCCCGAAAACGCAAAAAAACGTAAGGGGTAACAGTGTCGTTTTTTTTTCGGGTCGAAATTTTGAGTTTCGATATCTCAGCTCTGGAAGGGTCTAGAGCCTCCATTTTTGCGCTCAGGGCAAAGTCTCGCGGCCCTCTATCATAGTCCAGAGTTTTGAGAAGATTGGAGAAACTTGATTTTTCGCCCGAAAACGCAAAAAAACGTAAGGGGTAACACTGTCGTTTTTTTTTCGGGTCGAAATTTTGAGTTTCGATATCTCAGCTCTGGAAGGGTCTAGAGCCTCCATTTTTGCGCTCAGGGCAAAGTCTCGTGGCCCTCTATCATAATCCAGAGTTTTGAGGAGATTGGAGAAACTTGATTTTTCGCCCGAAAACGCAAAAAAACGTAAGGGGTAACACTGTCGTTTTTTTTTTCGGGTCGAAATTTTGAGTTTCGATATCTCAGCTCTGGAAGGGTCTAGAGCCTCCATTTTTGCGCTCAGGGCAAAGTCTCGCGGCCCTCTATCATAATCCAGAGTTTTGAGAAGATTGGAGAAACTTGATTTTTCGCCCGAAAACGCAAAAAAACGTAAGGGGTAACACTGTCGTTTTTTTTTTCGGGTCGAAATTTTGAGTTTCGATATCTCAGCTCTGGAAGGGTCTAGAGCCTCCATTTTTGCGCTCAGGGCAAAGTCTCGCGGCCCTCTATCATAACCCAGAGTTTTGAGAAGATTGGAGAAACTTGATTTTTCGCCCGAAAACGCAAAAAAACGTAAGGGGTAACACTGTCGTTTTTTTTTCGGGTCGAAATTTTGAGTTTCGATATCTCAGCTCTGGAAGGGTCTAGAGCCTCCATTTTTGCGCTCAGGGCAAAGTCTCGCGGCCCTCTATCATAATCCAGAGTTTTGAGAAGATTGGAGAAACTTGATTTTTCGCCCGAAAACGCAAAAAAACTTAAGGGGTAACACTGTCGTTTTTTTTTTCGGGTCGAAATTTTGAGTTTCGATATCTCAGCTCTGGAAGGGTCTAGAGCCTCCATTTTTGCGCTCAGGGCAAAGTCTCGCGGCCCTCTATCATAACCCAGAGTTTTGAGAAGATTGGAGAAACTTGATTTTTCGCCCGAAAACGCAAAAAAACGTAAGGGGTAACACTGTCGTTTTTTTTTTCGGGTCGAAATTTTGAGTTTCGATATCTCAGCTCTGGAAGGGTCTAGAGCCTCGATTTTTGCGCTCAGGGCAAAGTCTCGCGGCCCTCTATCATAATCCAGAGTTTTGAGAAGATTGGAGAAACTTGATTTTTCGCCCGAAAACGCAAAAAAACGTAAGGGGTAACACTGTCGTTTTTTTTTCGGGTCGAAATTTTGAGTTTCGATATCTCAGCTCTGGAGGGGTCTAGAGGCTCCATTTTTGCGCTCAAGGCAAAGTCTCGCGGCCCTCTATCATAATCCAGAGTTTTGAGAAGATTGGAGAAACTTAATTTTTCGCCCAAAAACGAAAAAAAAAAAACGTAAGGGGTAACACTGTCGTTTTTTTTTTTTCGGGTCGAAATTTTGAGTTTCGATATCTCAGCTCTGGAAGGGTCTAGATCCTCCATTTTTGCACTCAGGTCAAAGTCTCACAGCCCTCTATCATAATCCAGAGTTTTGAGAAGATTGGAGAAACTTAATTTTTCGCCCAAAAACGAAAAAAAAAAAGGTAAGGGGTAACACTGTCGTTTTTTTTTCGGGTCGAAATTTTGAGTTTCGATATCTCAGCTCTGGAAGGGTCTACAGCCTCCATTTTTGCACTCAGGTGAAAGTCTCACAGCCCTCTATCATAATCCAGAGTTTTGAGAAGATTGGAGAAACTTAATTTTTCGCCCGAAAATGAAAAAAAAAACGAAAGGGGTAACACTGTCGTTTTTTTTTCGGGTCGAAATTTTGAATTTTGATATCTCAGCTCTGGAAGGGTCTAGAGCCTCCATTTTTGCACTTAGGTCAAAGTCTCACAGCCCTCTATCATAATCCAGAGTTTTGAGAAGATTGGAGAAACTTAATTTTTCACCCAAAAATGAAAAAAAACGAAAGCACTGTCGTTTTTTTTTCGGGTCGAAATTTTGAGTTTCGATATCTCAGCTCTGGAAGGGTCTAGAGCCTCCATTTTTGCGCTCAGGCCAAAGTCTCGCGGCCCTCTATCATAATCCAGAGTTTTGAGAAGATTGGAGAAACTTGATTTTTCGCCCGAAAACGCAAAAAAACGTAAGGGGTAACTGTCGTTTTTTTTTCGGGTCGAAATTTTGAGTTTCGATATCTCAGCTCTGGAAGGGTCTAGAGCCTCCATTTTTGCGCTCAGGCCAAAGTCTCGCGGCCCTCTATCATAATCCAGAGTTTTGAGAAGATTGGAGAAACTTGATTTTTCGCCCGAAAACGCAAAAAAACGTAAGGGGTAACACTGTCGTTTTTTTTTCGGGTCGAAATTTTGAGTTTCGATATCTCAGCTCTGGAGGGGTCTAGAGCCTCCATTTTTGCGCTCAGGGCAAAGTCTCGCGGCCCTCTATCATAATCCAGAGTTTTGAGAAGATTGGAGAAACTTGATTTTTCGCCCGAAAACGCAAAAAAACGTAAGGGGTAACACTGTCGTTTTTTTTTCGGGTCGAAATTTTGAGTTTCGATATCTCAGCTCTGGAAGGGTCTAGAGCCTCCATTTTTGCGCTCAGGGCAAAGTCTCGCGGCCCTCTATCATAATCCAGAGTTTTGAGAAGATTGGAGAAACTTGATTTTTCGCCCGAAAACGCAAAAAAACGTAAGGGGTAACACTGTCGTTTTTTTTTCGGGTCGAAATTTTGAGTTTCGAGATCTCAGCTCTGGAAGGGTCTAGAGCCTCCATTTTTGCGCTCAGGCCAAAGTCTCGCTGCCCTCTATCATAATCCAGAGTTTTGAGAAGATTGGAGAAACTTGATTTTTCGCCCGAAAACGCAAAAAAACGTAAGGGGTAACACTGTCGTTTTTTTTTCGGGTCGAAATTTTGAGTTTCGATATCTCAGCTCTGGAAGGGTCTAGAGCCTCCATTTTTGCGCTCAGGCCAAAGTCTCGCGGCCCTCTATCATAATCCAGAGTTTTGAGAAGATTGGAGAAACTTGATTTTTCGCCCGAAAACGCAAAAAAACGTAAGGGGTAACACTGTCGTTTTTTTTTTCGGGTCGAAATTTTGAGTTTCGATATCTCAGCTCTGGAAGGGTCTAGAGCCTCCATTTTTGCGCTCAGGGCAAAGTCTCGCGGCCCTCTATCATAATCCAGAGTTTTGAGAAGATTGGAGAAACTTGATTTTTCGCCCGAAAACGCAAAAAAACGTAAGGGGTAACACTGTCGTTTTTTTTTTGGATCGAAATTTTGAGTTTCGATATCTCAGCTCTGGAAGGGTCTAGAGCCTCCATTTTTGCGCTCAAGGCAAAGTCTCGCGGCCCTCTATCATAATCCAGAGTTTTGAGAAGATTGGAGAAACTTGATTTTTCGCCCGAAAACGCAAAAAAACGTAAGGGGTAACACTGTCGTTGTTTTTTTCGGGTCGAAATTTTGAGTTTCGATATCTCAGCTCTGGAAGGGTCTAGAGCCTCCATTTTTGCGCTCAGGCCAAAGTCTCGCGGCCCTCTATCATAATCCAGAGTTTTGAGAAGATTGGAGAAACTTGATTTTTCGCCCGAAAACGCAAAAAAACGTAAGGGGTAACACTGTCGTTTTTTTTTTTCGGGTCGAAATTTTGAGTTTCGATATCTCAGCTCTGGAAAGGTCTAGAGCCTCTATTTTTGCGCTCAGGGCAAAGTCTCGCGGCCCTCTATCATAATCCAGAGTTTTGAGAAGATTGGAGAAACTTGATTTTTCGCCCGAAAACGCAAAAAAACATAAGGGGTAACACTGTCGTTGTTTTTTTCAGGTCGAAATTTTGAGTTTCGATATCTCAGCTCTGGAAGGGTCTAGAGCCTCCATTTTTGCGCTCAGGGCAAAGTCTCGCGGCCCTCTATCATAATCCAGAGTTTTGAAAAGATTGGAGAAACTTGATTTTTCGCCCGAAAACGCAAAAAAACGTAAGGGGTAACACTGTCGTTTTTTTTTCGGGTCGAAATTTTGAGTTTCGATATCTCAGCTCTGGAAGGGTCTAGAGCCTCCATTTTTGCGCTCAGGGCAAAGTCTCGCGGCCCTCTATCATAATCCAGAGTTTTGAAAAGATTGGAGAAACTTGATTTTTCGCCCGAAAACGCAAAAAAACGTAAGGGGTAACACTGTCGTTTTTTTTTCGGGTCGAAATTTTGAGTTTCGATATCTCAGCTCTGGAAGGGTCTAGAGCCTCCATTTTTGCGCTCAGGGCAAAGTCTCGCGGCCCTCTATCATAATCCAGAGTTTTGAGAAGATTGGAGAAACTTGATTTTTCGCCCGAAAACGCAAAAAAACGTAAGGGGTAACACTGTCGTTTTTTTTTTCGGGTCGAAATTTTGAGTTTCGATATCTCAGCTCTGGAAGGGTCTAGAGCCTCCATTTTTGCGCTCAGGGCAAAGTCTCGCGGCCCTCTATCATAATCCAGAGTTTTGAGAAGATTGGAGAAACTTGATTTTTCGCCCGAAAACGCAAAAAAACGTAAGGGGTAACACTGTCGTTTTTTTTTCGGGTCGAAATTTTGAGTTTCGAGATCTCAGCTCTGGAAGGGTCTAGAGCCTCCATTTTTGCGCTCAGGCCAAAGTCTCGCTGCCCTCTATCATAATCCAGAGTTTTGAGAAGATTGGAGAAACTTGATTTTTCGCCCGAAAACGCAAAAAAACGTAAGGGGTAACACTGTCGTTTTTTTTTCGGGTCGAAATTTTGAGTTTCGATATCTCAGCTCTGGAAGGGTCTAGAGCCTCCATTTTTGCGCTCAGGGCAAAGTCTCGCGGCCCTCTATCATAATCCAGAGTTTTGAGAAGATTGGAGAAACTTGATTTTTCGCCCGAAAACGCAAAAAAATGTAAGGGGTAACACTGTCGTTTTTTTTTTCGGGTCGAAATTTTGAGTTTCGATATCTCAGCTCTGGAAGAGTCTAGAGCCTCCATTTTTGCGCTCAGGCCAAAGTCTCGCGGCCCTCTATCATAATCCAGAGTTTTGAGAAGATTGGAGAAACTTGATTTTTCGCCCGAAAACGCAAAAAAACGTAAGGGGTAACACTGTTGTTTTTTTTCGGATCGAAATTTTGAGTTTCGATATCTCAGCTCTGGAAGGGTCTAGAGCCTCCATTTTTGCGCTCAAGGCAAAGTCTCGCGGCCCTCTATCATAATCCAGAGTTTTGAGAAGATTGGAGAAACTTGATTTTTCGCCCGAAAACGCAAAAAAACGTAAGGGGTAACACTGTCGTTGTTTTTTTCGGGTCGAAATTTTGAGTTTCGATATCTCAGCTCTGGAAGGGTCTAGAGCCTCCATTTTTGCGCTCAGGCCAAAGTCTCGCGGCCCTCTATCATAATCCAGAGTTTTGAGAAGATTGGAGAAACTTGATTTTTCGCCCGAAAACGCAAAAAAACGTAAGGGGTAACACTGTCGTTTTTTTTTTTCGGGTCGAAATTTTGAGTTTCGATATCTCAGCTCTGGAAGGGTCTAGAGCCTCTATTTTTGCGCTCAGGGCAAAGTCTCGCGGCCCTCTATCATAATCCAGAGTTTTGAGAAGATTGGAGAAACTTGATTTTTCGCCCGAAAACGCAAAAAAACATAAGGGGTAACACTGTCGTTGTTTTTTTCGGGTCGAAATTTTGAGTTTCGATATCTCAGCTCTGGAAGGGTCTAGAGCCTCCATTTTTGCGCTCAGGGCAAAGTCTCGCGGCCCTCTATCATAATCCAGAGTTTTGAAAAGATTGGAGAAACTTGATTTTTCGCCCGAAAACGCAAAAAAACGTAAGGGGTAACACTGTCGTTTTTTTTTCGGGTCGAAATTTTGAGTTTCGATATCTCAGCTCTGGAAGGGTCTAGAGCCTCCATTTTTGCGCTCAGGGCAAAGTCTCGCGGCCCTCTATCATAATCCAGAGTTTTGAGAAGATTGGAGAAACTTGATTTTTCGCCCGAAAACGCAAAAAAACGTAAGGGGTAACACTGTCGTTTTTTTTTTTCGGGTCGAAATTTTGAGTTTCGAGATCTCAGCTCTGGAAGGGTCTAGAGCCTCCATTTTTGCGCTCAGGCCAAAGTCTCGCTGCCCTCTATCATAATCCAGAGTTTTGAGAAGATTGGAGAAACTTTATTTTTCGCCCGAAAACGCAAAAAAACGTAAGGGGTAACACTGTCGTTTTTTTTTCGGGTCGAAATTTTGAGTTTCGATATCTCAGCTCTGGAAGGGTCTAGAGCCTCCATTTTTGCGCTCAGGGCAAAGTCTCGCGGCCCTCTATCATAATCCAGAGTTTTGAGAAGATTGGAGAAACTTGATTTTTCGCCCGAAAACGCAAAAAAATGTAAGGGGTAACACTGTCGTTTTTTTTTTCGGGTCGAAATTTTGAGTTTCGATATCTCAGCTCTGGAAGAGTCTAGAGCCTCCATTTTTGCGCTCAGGCCAAAGTCTCGCGGCCCTCTATCATAATCCAGAGTTTTGAGAAGATTGGAGAAACTTGATTTTTCGCCCGAAAACGCAAAAAAACGTAAGGGGTAACACTGTCGTTTTTTTTTCGGATCGAAATTTTGAGTTTCGATATCTCAGCTCTGGAAGGGTCTAGAGCCTCCATTTTTGCGCTCAAGGCAAAGTCTCGCGGCCCTCTATCATAATCCAGAGTTTTGAGAAGATTGGAGAAACTTGATTTTTCGCCCGAAAACGCAAAAAAACGTAAGGGGTAACACTGTCGTTGTTTTTTTCGGGTCGAAATTTTGAGTTTCGATATCTCAGCTCTGGAAGGGTCTAGAGCCTCCATTTTTGCGCTCAGGCCAAAGTCTCGCGGCCCTCTATCATAATCCAGAGTTTTGAGAAGATTGGAGAAACTTGATTTTTCGCCCGAAAACGCAAAAAAACGTAAGGGGTAACACTGTCGTTTTTTTTTTTCGGGTCGAAATTTTGAGTTTCGATATCTCAGCTCTGGAAGGGTCTAGAGCCTCTATTTTTGCGCTCAGGGCAAAGTCTCGCGGCCCTCTATCATAATCCAGAGTTTTGAGAAGATTGGAGAAACTTGATTTTTCGCCCGAAAACGCAAAAAAACATAAGGGGTAACACTGTCGTTGTTTTTTTCGGGTCGAAATTTTGAGTTTCGATATCTCAGCTCTGGAAGGGTCTAGAGCCTCCATTTTTGCGCTCAGGGCAAAGTCTCGCGGCCCTCTATCATAATCCAGAGTTTTGAAAAGATTGGAGAAACTTGATTTTTCGCCCGAAAACGCAAAAAAACGTAAGGGGTAACACTGTCGTTTTTTTTTCGGGTCGAAATTTTGAGTTTCGATATCTCAGCTCTGGAAGGGTCTAGAGCCTCCATTTTTGCGCTCAGGGCAAAGTCTCGCGGCCCTCTATCATAATCCAGAGTTTTGAGAAGATTGGAGAAACTTGATTTTTCGCCCGAAAACGCAAAAAAACGTAAGGGGTAACACTGTCGTTTTTTTTTTCGGGTCGAAATTTTGAGTTTCGATATCTCAGCTCTGGAAGGGTCTAGAGCCTCCATTTTTGCGCTCAGGGCAAAGTCTCGCGGCCCTCTATCATAATCCAGAGTTTTGAGAAGATTGGAGAAACTTGATTTTTCGCCCGAAAACGCAAAAAAACGTAAGGGGTAACACTGTCGTTTTTTTTTTCGGGTCGAAATTTTGAGTTTCGATATCTCAGCTCTGGAAGGGTCTAGAGCCTCCATTTTTGCGCTCAGGGCAAAGTCTCGCGGCCCTCTATCATAATCCAGAGTTTTGAGAAGATTGGAGAAACTTGATTTTTCGCCCGAAAACGCAAAAAAACGTAAGGGGTAACACTGTCGTTTTTTTTTCGGGTCGAAATTTTGAGTTTCGAGATCTCAGCTCTGGAAGGGTCTAGAGCCTCCATTTTTGCGCTCAGGCCAAAGTCTCGCTGCCCTCTATCATAATCCAGAGTTTTGAGAAGATTGGAGAAACTTGATTTTTCGCCCGAAAACGCAAAAAAACGTAAGGGGTAACACTGTCGTTTTTTTTTCGGGTCGAAATTTTGAGTTTCGATATCTCAGCTCTGGAAGGGTCTAGAGCCTCCATTTTTGCGCTCAGGCCAAAGTCTCGCGGCCCTCTATCATAATCCAGAGTTTTGAGAAGATTGGAGAAACTTGATTTTTCGCTCGAAAACGCAAAAAAACGTAAGGGGTAACACTGTCGTTTTTTTTTTTCGGGTCGAAATTTTGAGTTTCGATATCTCAGCTCTGGAAGGGTCTAGAGCCTCCATTTTTGCGCTCAGGGCAAAGTCTCGCGGCCCTCTATCATAATCCAGAGTTTTGAGAAGATTGGAGAAACTTGATTTTTCGCCCGAAAACGCAAAAAAACGTAAGGGGTAACACTGTCGTTTTTTTTTCGGGTCGAAATTTTGAGTTTCGATATCTCAGCTCTGGAAGGGTCTAGAGCCTCCATTTTTGCGCTCAGGCCAAAGTCTCGCGGCCCTCTATCATAATCCAGAGTTTTGAGAAGATTGGAGAAACTTGATTTTTCGCCCGAAAACGCAAAAAAACGTAAGGGGTAACACTGTCGTTTTTTTTTCGGATCGAAATTTTGAGTTTCGATATCTCAGCTCTGGAAGGGTCTAGAGCCTCCATTTTTGCGCTCAAGGCAAAGTCTCGCGGCCCTCTATCATAATCCAGAGTTTTGAGAAGATTGGAGAAACTTGATTTTTCGCCCGAAAACGCAAAAAAACGTAAGGGGTAACACTGTCGTTTTTTTTTCGGATCGAAATTTTGAGTTTCGATATCTCAGCTCTGGAAGGGTCTAGAGCCTCCATTTTTGCGCTCAAGGCAAAGTCTCGCGGCCCTCTATCATAATCCAGAGTTTTGAGAAGATTGGAGAAACTTGATTTTTCGCCCGAAAACGCAAAAAAACGTAAGGGGTAACACTGTCGGTTTTTTTTCGGGTCGAAATTTTGAGTTTCGATATCTCAGCTCTGGAAGGGTCTAGAGCCTCCATTTTTGCGCTCAGGGCAAAGTCTCGCGGCCCTCTATCATAATCCAGAGTTTTGAGAAGATTGGAGAAACTTGATTTTTCGCCCGAAAACGCAAAAAAAACGTAAGGGGTAACACTGTCGTTTTTTTTTCGGGTCGAAATTTTGAGTTTCGATATCTCAGCTCTGGAAGGGTCTAGAGCCTCCATTTTTGCGCTCAGGCCAAAGTCTCGCGGCCCTCTATCATAATCCAGAGTTTTGAGAAGATTGGAGAAACTTGATTTTTCGCCCGAAAACGCAAAAAAACGTAAGGGGTAACACTGTCGTTTTTTTTTCGGGTCGAAATTTTGAGTTTCGATATCTCAGCTCTGGAAGGGTCTAGAGCCTCCATTTTTGCGCTCAGGGCAAAGTCTCGCGGCCCTCTATCATAATCCAGAGTTTTGAGAAGATTGGAGAAACTTGATTTTTCGCCCGAAAACGCAAAAAAACGTAAGGGGTAACACTGTCGTTTTTTTTTCGGGTCGAAATTTTGAGTTTCGATATCTCAGCTCTGGAAGGGTCTAGAGCCTCCATTTTTGCGCTCAGGCCAAAGTCTCGCGGCCCTCTATCATAATCCAGAGTTTTGAGAAGATTGGAGAAACTTGATTTTTCGCCCGAAAACGCAAAAAAACGTAAGGGGTAACACTGTCGTTTTTTTTTCGGGTCGAAATTTTGAGTTTCGATATCTCAGCTCTGGAAGGGTCTAGAGCCTCCATTTTTGCGCTCAGGCCAAAGTCTCGCGGCCCTCTATCATAATCCAGAGTTTTGAGAAGATTGGAGAAACTTGATTTTTCGCCCGAAAACGCAAAAAAACGTAAGTGGTAACACTGTCGTTTTTTTTTCGGGTCGAAATTTTGAGTTTCGATATCTCAGCTCTGGAAGGGTCTAGAGCCTCCATTTTTGCGCTCAGGGCAAAGTCTCGCGGCCCTCTATCATAATCCAGAGTTTTGAGAAGATTGGAGAAACTTGATTTTTCGCCCGAAAACGCAAAAAAACGTAAGGGGTAACACTGTCGTTTTTTTTTCGGGTCGAAATTTTGAGTTTCGATATCTCAGCTCTGGAAGGGTCTAGAGCCTCCATTTTTGCGCTCAGGGCAAAGTCTCGCGGCCCTCTATCATAATCCAGAGTTTTGAGAAGATTGGAGAAACTTGATTTTTCGCCCGAAAACGCAAAAAAACGTAAGGGGTAACACTGTCGTTTTTTTTTCGGGTCGAAATTTTGAGTTTCGATATCTCAGCTCTGGAAGGGTCTAGAGCCTCCATTTTTGCGCTCAGGCCAAAGTCTCGCGGCCCTCTATCATAATCCAGAGTTTTGAGAAGATTGGAGAAACTTGATTTTTCGCCCGAAAACGCAAAAAAACGTAAGGGGTAACACTGTCGTTTTTTTTTCGGATCGAAATTTTGAGTTTCGATATCTCAGCTCTGGAAGGGTCTAGAGCCTCCATTTTTGCGCTCAAGGCAAAGTCTCGCGGCCCTCTATCATAATCCAGAGTTTTGAGAAGATTGGAGAAACTTGATTTTTCGCCCGAAAACGCAAAAAAACGTAAGGGGTAACACTGTCGTTGTTTTTTTCGGGTCGAAATTTTGAGTTTCGATATCTCAGCTCTGGAAGGGTCTAGAGCCTCCATTTTTGCGCTCAGGGCAAAGTCTCGCGGCCCTCTATCATAATCCAGAGTTTTGAGAAGATTGGAGAAACTTGATTTTTCGCCCGAAAACGCAAAAAAACGTAAGGGGTAACACTGTCATTTTTTTTTTCAGGTCGAAATTTTGAGTTTCGATATCTCAGCTCTGGAAGGGTCTAGAGCCTCCATTTTTGCGCTCAGGCCAAAGTCTCGCGGCCCTCTATCATAATCCAGAGTTTTGAGAAGATTGGAGAAACTTGATTTTTCGCCCGAAAACGCAAAAAAACGTAAGGGGTAACACTGTCGTTTTTTTTTTTCGGGTCGAAATTTTGAGTTTCGATATCTCAGCTCTGGAAGGGTCTAGAGCCTCCATTTTTGCGCTCAGGGCAAAGTCTCGCGGCCCTCTATCATAATCCAGAGTTTTGAGAAGATTGGAGAAACTTGATTTTTCGCCCGAAAACGCAAAAAAACGTAAGGGGTAACACTGTCGTTTTTTTTTCGGGTCGAAATTTTGAGTTTCGATATCTCAGCTCTGGAAGGGTCTAGAGCCTCCATTTTTGCGCTCAGGCCAAAGTCTCGCGGCCCTCTATCATAATCCAGAGTTTTGAGAAGATTGGAGAAACTTGATTTTTCGCCCGAAAACGCAAAAAAACGTAAGGGGTAACACTGTCGTTTTTTTTTCGGATCGAAATTTTGAGTTTCGATATCTCAGCTCTGGAAGGGTCTAGAGCCTCCATTTTTGCGCTCAAGGCAAAGTCTCGCGGCCCTCTATCATAATCCAGAGTTTTGAGAAGATTGGAGAAACTTGATTTTTCGCCCGAAAACGCAAAAAAACGTAAGGGGTAACACTGTCGTTGTTTTTTTCGGGTCGAAATTTTGAGTTTCGATATCTCAGCTCTGGAAGGGTCTAGAGCCTCCATTTTTGCGCTCAGGGCAAAGTCTCGCGGCCCTCTATCATAATCCAGAGTTTTGAGAAGATTGGAGAAACTTGATTTTTCGCCCGAAAACGCAAAAAAACGTAAGGGGTAACACTGTCATTTTTTTTTTCAGGTCGAAATTTTGAGTTTCGATATCTCAGCTCTGGAAGGGTCTAGAGCCTCCATTTTTGCGCTCAGGCCAAAGTCTCGCGGCCCTCTATCATAATCCAGAGTTTTGAGAAGATTGGAGAAACTTGATTTTTCGCCCGAAAACGCAAAAAAACGTAAGGGGTAACACTGTCGTTTTTTTTTTCGGATCGAAATTTTGAGTTTCGATATCTCAGCTCTGGAAGGGTCTAGAGCCTCCATTTTTGCGCTCAAGGCAAAGTCTCGCGGCCCTCTATCATAATCCAGAGTTTTGAGAAGATTGGAGAAACTTGATTTTTCGCCCGAAAACGCAAAAAAACGTAAGGGGTAACACTGTCGTTGTTTTTTTCGGGTCGAAATTTTGAGTTTCGATATCTCAGCTCTGGAAGGGTCTAGAGCCTCCATTTTTGCGCTCAGGCCAAAGTCTCGCGGCCCTCTATCATAATCCAGAGTTTTGAGAAGATTGGAGAAACTTGATTTTTCGCCCGAAAACGCAAAAAAACGTAAGGGGTAACACTGTCGTTTTTTTTTTTCGGGTCGAAATTTTGAGTTTCGATATCTCAGCTCTGGAAGGGTCTAGAGCCTCTATTTTTGCGCTCAGGGCAAAGTCTCGCGGCCCTCTATCATAATCCAGAGTTTTGAGAAGATTGGAGAAACTTGATTTTTCGCCCGAAAACGCAAAAAAACATAAGGGGTAACACTGTCGTTGTTTTTTTCGGGTCGAAATTTTGAGTTTCGATATCTCAGCTCTGGAAGGGTCTAGAGCCTCCATTTTTGCGCTCAGGGCAAAGTCTCGCGGCCCTCTATCATAATCCAGAGTTTTGAAAAGATTGGAGAAACTTGATTTTTCGCCCGAAAACGCAAAAAAACGTAAGGGGTAACACTGTCGTTTTTTTTTCGGGTCGAAATTTTGAGTTTCGATATCTCAGCTCTGGAAGGGTCTAGAGCCTCCATTTTTGCGCTCAGGGCAAAGTCTCGCGGCCCTCTATCATAATCCAGAGTTTTGAAAAGATTGGAGAAACTTGATTTTTCGCCCGAAAACGCAAAAAAACGTAAGGGGTAACACTGTCGTTTTTTTTTCGGGTCGAAATTTTGAGTTTCGATATCTCAGCTCTGGAAGGGTCTAGAGCCTCCATTTTTGCGCTCAGGGCAAAGTCTCGCGGCCCTCTATCATAATCCAGAGTTTTGAGAAGATTGGAGAAACTTGATTTTTCGCCCGAAAACGCAAAAAAACGTAAGGGGTAACACTGTCGTTTTTTTTTTCGGGTCGAAATTTTGAGTTTCGATATCTCAGCTCTGGAAGGGTCTAGAGCCTCCATTTTTGCGCTCAGGGCAAAGTCTCGCGGCCCTCTATCATAATCCAGAGTTTTGAGAAGATTGGAGAAACTTGATTTTTCGCCCGAAAACGCAAAAAAACGTAAGGGGTAACACTGTCGTTTTTTTTTCGGGTCGAAATTTTGAGTTTCGAGATCTCAGCTCTGGAAGGGTCTAGAGCCTCCATTTTTGCGCTCAGGCCAAAGTCTCGCTGCCCTCTATCATAATCCAGAGTTTTGAGAAGATTGGAGAAACTTGATTTTTCGCCCGAAAACGCAAAAAAACGTAAGGGGTAACACTGTCGTTTTTTTTTCGGGTCGAAATTTTGAGTTTCGATATCTCAGCTCTGGAAGGGTCTAGAGCCTCCATTTTTGCGCTCAGGCCAAAGTCTCGCGGCCCTCTATCATAATCCAGAGTTTTGAGAAGATTGGAGAAACTTGATTTTTCGCTCGAAAACGCAAAAAAACGTAAGGGGTAACACTGTCGTTTTTTTTTTTCGGGTCGAAATTTTGAGTTTCGATATCTCAGCTCTGGAAGGGTCTAGAGCCTCCATTTTTGCGCTCAGGGCAAAGTCTCGCGGCCCTCTATCATAATCCAGAGTTTTGAGAAGATTGGAGAAACTTGATTTTTCGCCCGAAAACGCAAAAAAACGTAAGGGGTAACACTGTCGTTTTTTTTTCGGGTCGAAATTTTGAGTTTCGATATCTCAGCTCTGGAAGGGTCTAGAGCCTCCATTTTTGCGCTCAGGCCAAAGTCTCGCGACCCTCTATCATAATCCAGAGTTTTGAGAAGATTGGAGAAACTTGATTTTTCGCCCGAAAACGCAAAAAAACGTAAGGGGTAACACTGTCGTTTTTTTTTTCGGATCGAAATTTTGAGTTTCGATATCTCAGCTCTGGAAGGGTCTAGAGCCTCCATTTTTGCGCTCAAGGCAAAGTCTCGCGGCCCTCTATCATAATCCAGAGTTTTGAGAAGATTGGAGAAACTTGATTTTTCGCCCGAAAACGCAAAAAAACGTAAGGGGTAACACTGTCGTTGTTTTTTTCGGGTCGAAATTTTGAGTTTCGATATCTCAGCTCTGGAAGGGTCTAGAGCCTCCATTTTTGCGCTCAGGCCAAAGTCTCGCGGCCCTCTATCATAATCCAGAGTTTTGAGAAGATTGGAGAAACTTGATTTTTCGCCCGAAAATGCAAAAAAACGTAAGGGATAACACTGTCGTTTTTTTTTCGGGTCGAAATTTTGAGTTTCGATATCTCAGCTCTGGAAGGGTCTAGAGCCTCCATTTTTGCGCTCAGGCCAAAGTCTCGCGGCCCTCTATCATAATCCAGAGTTTTGAAAAGATTGGAGAAACTTGATTTTTCGCCCGAAAACGCAAAAAAACGTAAGGGGTAACACTGTCGTTTTTTTTTCGGGTCGAAATTTTGAGTTTCGATATCTCAGCTCTGGAAGGGTCTAGAGCCTCCATTTTTGCGCTCAGGGCAAAGTCTCGCGGCCCTCTATCATAATCCAGAGTTTTGAAAAGATTGGAGAAACTTGATTTTTCGCCCGAAAACGCAAAAAAACGTAAGGGGTAACACTGTCGTTTTTTTTTCGGGTCGAAATTTTGAGTTTCGATATCTCAGCTCTGGAAGGGTCTAGAGCCTCCATTTTTGCGCTCAGGGCAAAGTCTCGCGGCCCTCTATCATAATCCAGAGTTTTGAGAAGATTGGAGAAACTTGATTTTTCGCCCGAAAACGCAAAAAAACGTAAGGGGTAACACTGTCGTTTTTTTTTTCGGGTCGAAATTTTGAGTTTCGATATCTCAGCTCTGGAAGGGTCTAGAGCCTCCATTTTTGCGCTCAGGGCAAAGTCTCGCGGCCCTCTATCATAATCCAGAGTTTTGAGAAGATTGGAGAAACTTGATTTTTCGCCCGAAAACGCAAAAAAACGTAAGGGGTAACACTGTCGTTTTTTTTTCGGGTCGAAATTTTGAGTTTCGATATCTCAGCTCTGGAAGGGTCTAGAGCCTCCATTTTTGCGCTCAGGCCAAAGTCTCGCGGCCCTCTATCATAATCCAGAGTTTTGAGAAGATTGGAGAAACTTGATTTTTCGCTCGAAAACGCAAAAAAACGTAAGGGGTAACACTGTCGAGAGTTACCCCTGAGAAGATTGGAGAAACTTGATTTTTCGCCCGAAAACGCAAAAAAATGTAAGGGGTAACACTGTCGTTTTTTTTTTCGGGTCGAAATTTTGAGTTTCGATATCTCAGCTCTGGAAGAGTCCAGAGCCTCCATTTTTGCGCTCAGGGCAAAGTCTCGCGGCCCTCTATCATAATCCAGAGTTTTGAGAAGATTGGAGAAACTTGATTTTTCGCCCGAAAACGCAAAAAAACGTAAGGGGTAACACTGTCGTTTTTTTTTCGGGTCGAAATTTTGAGTTTCGATATCTCAGCTCTGGAAGGGTCTAGAGCCTCCATTTTTGCGCTCAGGCCAAAGTCTCGCGGCCCTCTATCATAATCCAGAGTTTTGAGAAGATTGGAGAAACTTGATTTTTCGCCCGAAAACGCAAAAAAACGTAAGGGGTAACACTGTCGTTTTTTTTTCGGATCGAAATTTTGAGTTTCGATATCTCAGCTCTGGAAGGGTCTAGAGCCTCCATTTTTGCGCTCAAGGCAAAGTCTCGCGGCCCTCTATCATAATCCAGAGTTTTGAGAAGATTGGAGAAACTTGATTTTTCGCCCGAAAACGCAAAAAAACGTAAGGGGTAACACTGTCGTTGTTTTTTTCGGGTCGAAATTTTGAGTTTCGATATCTCAGCTCTGGAAGGGTCTAGAGCCTCCATTTTTGCGCTCAGGCCAAAGTCTCGCGGCCCTCTATCATAATCCAGAGTTTTGAGAAGATTGGAGAAACTTGATTTTTCGCCCGAAAACGCAAAAAAACGTAAAGGGTAACACTGTCGTTTTTTTTTTTCGGGTCGAAATTTTGAGTTTCGATATCTCAGCTCTGGAAGGGTCTAGAGCCTCCATTTTTGCGCTCAGGGCAAAGTCTCGCGGCCCTCTATCATAATCCAGAGTTTTGAGAAGATTGGAGAAACTTGATTTTTCGCCCGAAAACGCAAAAAAACGTAAGGGGTAACACTGTCGTTTTTTTTTTCGGGTCGAAATTTTGAGTTTCGATATCTCAGCTCTGGAAGGGTCTAGAGCCTCCATTTTTGCGCTCAGGGCAAAGTCTCGCGGCCCTCTATCATAATTCAGAGTTTTGAGAAGATTGGAGAAACTTGATTTTTCGCCCGAAAACGCAAAAAAACGTAAGGGGTAACACTGTCGTTTTTTTTTCGGGTCGAAATTTTGAGTTTCGAGATCTCAGCTCTGGAAGGGTCTAGAGCCTCCATTTTTGCGCTCAGGCCAAAGTCTCGCTGCCCTCTATCATAATCCAGAGTTTTGAGAAGATTGGAGAAACTTGATTTTTCGCCCGAAAACGCAAAAAAACGTAAGGGGTAACACTGTCGTTTTTTTTTCGGGTCGAAATTTTGAGTTTCGATATCTCAGCTCTGGAAGGGTCTAGAGCCTCCATTTTTGCGCTCAGGCCAAAGTCTCGCGGCCCTCTATCATAATCCAGAGTTTTGAGAAGATTGGAGAAACTTGATTTTTCGCCCGAAAACGCAAAAAAACGTAAGGGGTAACACTGTCGTTTTTTTTTCGGGTCGAAATTTTGAGTTTCGATATCTCAGCTCTGGAAGGGTCTAGAGCCTCCATTTTTGCGCTCAGGCCAAAGTCTCGCGGCCCTCTATCATAATCCAGAGTTTTGAGAAGATTGGAGAAACTTGATTTTTCGCCCGAAAACGCAAAAAAACGTAAGGGGTAACACTGTCGTTTTTTTTTTCGGGTCGAAATTTTGAGTTTCGATATCTCAGCTCTGGAAGGGTCTAGAGCCTCCATTTTTGCGCTCAGGCCAAAGTCTCGCGGCCCTCTATCATAATCCAGAGTTTTGAGAAGATTGGAGAAACTTGATTTTTCGCCCGAAAACGCAAAAAAACGTAAGGGGTAACACTGTCGTTTTTTTTTCGGGTCGAAATTTTGAGTTTCGATATCTCAGCTCTGGAAGGGTCTAGAGCCTCCATTTTTGCGCTCAGGGCAAAGTCTCGCGGCCCTCTATCATAATCCAGAGTTTTGAGAAGATTGGAGAAACTTGATTTTTCGCCCGAAAACGCAAAAAAACGTAAGGGGTAACACTGTCGTTTTTTTTTCGGGTCGAAATTTTGAGTTTCGATATCTCAGCTCTGGAAGGGTCTAGAGCCTCCATTTTTGCGCTCAGGCCAAAGTCTCGCGGCCCTCTATCATAATCCAGAGTTTTCGATATCTCAGCTCTGGAAGGGTCTAGAGCCTCCATTTTTGCGCTCAGGCCAAAGTCTCGCGGCCCTCTATCATAATCCAGAGTTTTGAGAAGATTGGAGAAACTTGATTTTTCGCCCGAAAACGCAAAAAAACGTAAGGGGTAACACTGTCGTTTTTTTTTCGGGTCGAAATTTTGAGTTTCGATATCTCAGCTCTGGAAGGGTCTAGAGCCTCCATTTTTGCGCTCAGGGCAAAGTCTCGCGGCCCTCTATCATAATCCAGAGTTTTAAGAAGATTGGAGAAACTTGATTTTTCGCCCGAAAACGCAAAAAAACGTAAGGGGTAACACGTGTCGTTTTTTTTTTCGGGTCGAAATTTTGAGTTTCGATATCTCAGCTCTGGAAGGGTCTAGAGCCTCCATTTTTGCGCTCAGGGCAAAGTCTCGCGGCCCTCTATCATAATCCAGAGTTTTGAGAAGATTGGAGAAACTTGATTTTTCGCCCGAAAACGCAAAAAAACGTAAGGGGTAACACTGTCGGTTTTTTTTCGGGTCGAAATTTTGAGTTTCGAGATCTCAGCTCTGGAAGGGTCTAGAGCCTCCATTTTTGCGCTCAGGGCAAAGTCTCGCGGCCCTCTATCATAATCCAGAGTTTTGAGAAGATTGGAGAAACTTGATTTTTCGCCCGAAAACGCAAAAAAACGTAAGGGGTAACACTGTCGTTTTTTTTTCGGGTCGAAATTTTGAGTTTCGAGATCTCAGCTCTGGAAGAGTCTAGAGCCTCCATTTTTGCGCTCAGGCCAAAGTCTCGCTGCCCTCTATCATAATCCAGAGTTTTGAGAAGATTGGAGAAACTTGATTTTTCGCCCGAAAACGCAAAAAAACGTAAGGGGTAACACTGTCGTTTTTTTTTCGGGTCGAAATTTTGAGTTTCGATATCTCAGCTCTGGAAGGGTCTAGAGCCTCCATTTTTGCGCTCAGGCCAAAGTCTCGCGGCCCTCTATCATAATCCAGAGTTTTGAGAAGATTGGAGAAACTTGATTTTTCGCCCGAAAACGCAAAAAAACGTAAGGGGTAACACTGTCGTTTTTTTTTTTCGGGTCGAAATTTTGAGCTTCGAGATCTCAGCTCTGGAAGGGTCTAGAGCCTCCATTTTTGCGCTCAGGGCAAAGTCTCGCGGCCCTCTATCATAATCCAGAGTTTTGAGAAGATTGGAGAAACTTGATTTTTCGCCCGAAAACGCAAAAAAACGTAAGGGGTAACACTGTCGTTTTTTTTTTCGGGTCGAAATTTTGAGTTTCGATATCTCAGCTCTGGAAGGGTCTAGAGCCTCCATTTTTGCGCTCAGGGCAAAGTCTCGCTGCCCTCTATCATAATCCAGAGTTTTGAGAAGATTGGAGAAACTTGATTTTTCGCCCGAAAACGCAAAAAAACGTAAGGGGTAACACTGTCGTTTTTTTTTCGGGTCGAAATTTTGAGTTTCGAGATCTCAGCTCTGGAAGGGTCTAGAGCCTCCATTTTTGCGCTCAGGCCAAAGTCTCGCTGCCCTCTATCATAATCCAGAGTTTTGAGAAGATTGGAGAAACTTGATTTTTCGCCCGAAAACGCAAAAAAATTGTAAGGGGTAACACTGTCGTTTTTTTTTCGGGTCGAAATTTTGAGTTTCGATATCTCAGCTCTGGAAGGGTCTAGAGCCTCCATTTTTGCGCTCAGGCCAAAGTCTCGCGGCCCTCTATCATAATCCAGAGTTTTGAGAAGATTGGAGAAACTTGATTTTTCGCCCGAAAACGCAAAAAAACGTAAGGGGTAACACTGTCGTTTTTTTTTCGGGTCGAAATTTTGAGTTTCGATATCTCAGCTCTGGAAGGGTCTAGAGCCTCCATTTTTGCGCTCAGGCCAAAGTCTCGCGGCCCTCTATCATAATCCAGAGTTTTGAGAAGATTGGAGAAACTTGATTTTTCGCCCGAAAACGCAAAAAAACGTAAGGGGTAACACTGTCGTTTTTTTTTCGGGTCGAAATTTTGAGTTTCGATATCTCAGCTCTGGAAGGGTCTAGAGCCTCCATTTTTGCGCTCAGGCCAAAGTCTCGCGGCCCTCTATCATAATCCAGAGTTTTGAGAAGATTGGAGAAACTTGATTTTTCGCCCGAAAACGCAAAAAAACGTAAGGGGTAACACTGTCGTTTTTTTTTTCGGGTCGAAATTTTGAGTTTCGATATCTCAGCTCTGGAAGGGTCTAGAGCCTCCATTTTTGCGCTCAGGGCAAAGTCTCGCGGCCCTCTATCATAATCCAGAGTTTTGAGAAGATTGGAGAAACTTGATTTTTCGCCCGAAAACGCAAAAAAACGTAAGGGGTAACACTGTCGTTTTTTTTTCGGGTCGAAATTTTGAGTTTCGATATCTCAGCTCTGGAAGGGTCTAGAGCCTCCATTTTTGCGCTCAGGCCAAAGTCTCGCGGCCCTCTATCATAATCCAGAGTTTTGAGAAGATTGGAGAAACTTGATTTTTCGCCCGAAAACGCAAAAAAACGTAAGGGGTAACACTGTCGTTTTTTTTTCGGGTCGAAATTTTGAGTTTCGATATCTCAGCTCTGGAAGGGTCTAGAGCCTCCATTTTTGCGCTCAGGGCAAAGTCTCGCGGCCCTCTATCATAATCCAGAGTTTTGAGAAGATTGGAGAAACTTGATTTTTCGCCCGAAAACGCAAAAAAACGTAAGGGGTAACACGTGTCGTTTTTTTTTTCGGGTCGAAATTTTGAGTTTCGATATCTCAGCTCTGGAAGGGTCTAGAGCCTCCATTTTTGCGCTCAGGGCAAAGTCTCGCGGCCCTCTATCATAATCCAGAGTTTTGAGAAGATTGGAGAAACTTGATTTTTCGCCCGAAAATGCAAAAAAACGTAAGGGGTAACACTGTCGGTTTTTTTTCGGGTCGAAATTTTGAGTTTCGATATCTCAGCTCTGGAAGGGTCTAGAGCCTCCATTTTTGCGCTCAGGGCAAAGTCTCGCGGCCCTCTATCATAATCCAGAGTTTTGAGAAGATTGGAGAAACTTGATTTTTCGCCCGAAAACGCAAAAAAACGTAAGGGGTAACACTGTCGTTTTTTTTTCGGGTCGAAATTTTGAGTTTCGAGATCTCAGCTCTGGAAGGGTCTAGAGCCTCCATTTTTGCGCTCAGGCCAAAGTCTCGCTGCCCTCTATCATAATCCAGAGTTTTGAGAAGATTGGAGAAACTTGATTTTTCGCCCGAAAACGCAAAAAAACGTAAGGGGTAACACTGTCGGTTTTTTTTCGGGTCGAAATTTTGAGTTTCGATATCTCAGCTCTGGAAGGGTCTAGAGCCTCCATTTTTGCGCTCAGGCCAAAGTCTCGCGGCCCTCTATCATAATCCAGAGTTTTGAGAAGATTGGAGAAACTTGATTTTTCGCCCGAAAACGCAAAAAAACGTAAAGGGTAACACTGTCGTTTTTTTTTTTCGGGTCGAAATTTTGAGTTTCGATATCTCAGCTCTGGAAGGGTCTAGAGCCTCCATTTTTGCGCTCAGGGCAAAGTCTCGCGGCCCTCTATCATAATCCAGAGTTTTGAGAAGATTGGAGAAACTTGATTTTTCGCCCGAAAACGCAAAAAAACGTAAGGGGTAACACTGTCGTTTTTTTTTTCGGGTCGAAATTTTGAGTTTCGATATCTCAGCTCTGGAAGGGTCTAGAGCCTCCATTTTTGCGCTCAGGGCAAAGTCTCGCGGCCCTCTATCATAATCCAGAGTTTTGAGAAGATTGGAGAAACTTGATTTTTCGCCCGAAAACGCAAAAAAACGTAAGGGGTAACACTGTCGTTTTTTTTTCGGGTCGAAATTTTGAGTTTCGAGATCTCAGCTCTGGAAGGGTCTAGAGCCTCCATTTTTGCGCTCAGGCCAAAGTCTCGCTGCCCTCTATCATAATCCAGAGTTTTGAGAAGATTGGAGAAACTTGATTTTTCGCCCGAAAACGCAAAAAAACGTAAGGGGTAACACTGTCGTTTTTTTTTCGGGTCGAAATTTTGAGTTTCGATATCTCAGCTCTGGAAGGGTCTAGAGCCTCCATTTTTGCGCTCAGGCCAAAGTCTCGCGGCCCTCTATCATAATCCAGAGTTTTGAGAAGATTGGAGAAACTTGATTTTTCGCCCGAAAACGCAAAAAAACGTAAGGGGTAACACTGTCGTTTTTTTTTTCGGGTCGAAATTTTGAGTTTCGATATCTCAGCTCTGGAAGGGTCTAGAGCCTCCATTTTTGCGCTCAGGCCAAAGTCTCGCGGCCCTCTATCATAATCCAGAGTTTTGAGAAGATTGGAGAAACTTGATTTTTCGCCCGAAAACGCAAAAAAACGTAAGGGGTAACACTGTCGTTTTTTTTTTCGGGTCGAAATTTTGAGTTTCGATATCTCAGCTCTGGAAGGGTCTAGAGCCTCCATTTTTGCGCTCAGGCCAAAGTCTCGCGGCCCTCTATCATAATCCAGAGTTTTGAGAAGATTGGAGAAACTTGATTTTTCGCCCGAAAACGCAAAAAAACGTAAGGGGTAACACTGTCGTTTTTTTTTCGGGTCGAAATTTTGAGTTTCGATATCTCAGCTCTGGAAGGGTCTAGAGCCTCCATTTTTGCGCTCAGGGCAAAGTCTCGCGGCCCTCTATCATAATCCAGAGTTTTGAGAAGATTGGAGAAACTTGATTTTTCGCCCGAAAACGCAAAAAAACGTAAGGGGTAACACTGTCGTTTTTTTTTCGGGTCGAAATTTTGAGTTTCGATATCTCAGCTCTGGAAGGGTCTAGAGCCTCCATTTTTGCGCTCAGGCCAAAGTCTCGCGGCCCTCTATCATAATCCAGAGTTTTCGATATCTCAGCTCTGGAAGGGTCTAGAGCCTCCATTTTTGCGCTCAGGCCAAAGTCTCGCGGCCCTCTATCATAATCCAGAGTTTTGAGAAGATTGGAGAAACTTGATTTTTCGCCCGAAAACGCAAAAAAACGTAAGGGGTAACACTGTCGTTTTTTTTTCGGGTCGAAATTTTGAGTTTCGATATCTCAGCTCTGGAAGGGTCTAGAGCCTCCATTTTTGCGCTCAGGCCAAAGTCTCGCGGCCCTCTATCATAATCCAGAGTTTTGAGAAGATTGGAGAAACTTGATTTTTCGCCCGAAAACGCAAAAAAACGTAAGGGGTAACACTGTCGTTTTTTTTTCGGGTCGAAATTTTGAGTTTCGATATCTCAGCTCTGGAAGGGTCTAGAGCCTCCATTTTTGCGCTCAGGCCAAAGTCTCGCGGCCCTCTATCATAATCCAGAGTTTTGAGAAGATTGGAGAAACTTGATTTTTCGCCCGAAAACGCAAAAAAACGTAAGGGGTAACACTGTCGTTTTTTTTTCGGGTCGAAATTTTGAGTTTCGATATCTCAGCTCTGGAAGGGTCTAGAGCCTCCATTTTTGCGCTCAGGGCAAAGTCTCGCGGCCCTCTATCATAATCCAGAGTTTTGAGAAGATTGGAGAAACTTGATTTTTCGCCCGAAAACGCAAAAAAACGTACGGGGTAACACTGTCGTTTTTTTTTTCGGGTCGAAATTTTGAGTTTCGATATCTCAGCTCTGGAAGGGTCTAGAGCCTCCATTTTTGCGCTCAGGGCAAAGTCTCGCGGCCCTCTATCATAATCCAGAGTTTTGAGAAGATTGGAGAAACTTGATTTTTCGCCCGAAAACGCAAAAAAACGTAAGGGGTAACACTGTCGTTTTTTTTTCGGGTCGAAATTTTGAGTTTCGAGATCTCAGCTCTGGAAGGGTCTAGAGCCTCCATTTTTGCGCTCAGGCCAAAGTCTCGCTGCCCTCTATCATAATCCAGAGTTTTGAGAAGATTGGAGAAACTTGATTTTTCGCCCGAAAACGCAAAAAAACGTAAGGGGTAACACTGTCGTTTTTTTTTCGGGTCGAAATTTTGAGTTTCGATATCTCAGCTCTGGAAGGGTCTAGAGCCTCCATTTTTGCGCTCAGGCCAAAGTCTCGCGGCCCTCTATCATAATCCAGAGTTTTGAGAAGATTGGAGAAACTTGATTTTTCGCCCGAAAACGCAAAAAAACGTAAGGGGTAACACTGTCGTTTTTTTTTTTCGGGTCGAAATTTTGAGTTTCGATATCTCAGCTCTGGAAGGGTCTAGAGCCTCCATTTTTGCGCTCAGGGCAAAGTCTCGCGGCCCTCTATCATAATCCAGAGTTTTGAGAAGATTGGAGAAACTTGATTTTTCGCCCGAAAACGCAAAAAAACGTAAGGGGTAACACTGTCGTTTTTTTTTTCGGGTCGAAATTTTGAGTTTCGATATCTCAGCTCTGGAAGGGTCTAGAGCCTCCATTTTTGCGCTCAGGGCAAAGTCTCGCGGCCCTCTATCATAATCCAGAGTTTTGAGAAGATTGGAGAAACTTGATTTTTCGCCCGAAAACGCAAAAAAACGTAAGGGGTAACACTGTCGTTTTTTTTTCGGGTCGAAATTTTGAGTTTCGAGATCTCAGCTCTGGAAGGGTCTAGAGCCTCCATTTTTGCGCTCAGGCCAAAGTCTCGCTGCCCTCTATCATAATCCAGAGTTTTGAGAAGATTGGAGAAACTTGATTTTTCGCCCGAAAACGCAAAAAAACGTAAGGGGTAACACTGTCGTTTTTTTTTTCGGGTCGAAATTTTGAGTTTCGATATCTCAGCTCTGGAAGGGTCTAGAGCCTCCATTTTTGCGCTCAGGCCAAAGTCTCGCGGCCCTCTATCATAATCCAGAGTTTTGAGAAGATTGGAGAAACTTGATTTTTCGCCCGAAAAGGCAAAAAAACGTAAGGGGTAACACTGTCGTTTTTTTTTCGGGTCGAAATTTTGAGTTTCGATATCTCAGCTCTGGAAGGGTCTAGAGCCTCCATTTTTGCGCTCAGGGCAAAGTCTCGCGGCCCTCTATCATAATCCAGAGTTTTGAGAAGATTGGAGAAACTTGATTTTTCGCCCGAAAACGCAAAAAAACGTAAGGGGTAACACTGTCGTTTTTTTTTTCGGGTCGAAATTTTGAGTTTCGAGATCTCAGCTCTGGAAGGGTCTAGAGCCTCCATTTTTGCGCTCAGGCCAAAGTCTCGCTGCCCTCTATCATAATCCAGAGTTTTGAGAAGATTGGAGAAACTTGATTTTTCGCCCGAAAACGCAAAAAAACGTAAGGGGTAACACTGTCGTTTTTTTTTCGGGTCGAAATTTTGAGTTTCGATATCTCAGCTCTGGAAGGGTCTAGAGCCTCCATTTTTGCGCTCAGGGCAAAGTCTCGCGGCCCTCTATCATAATCCAGAGTTTTGAGAAGATTGGAGAAACTTGATTTTTCGCCCGAAAACGCAAAAAAACGTAAGGGGTAACACTGTCGTTTTTTTTTCGGGTCGAAATTTTGAGTTTCGATATCTCAGCTCTGGAAGGGTCTAGAGCCTCCATTTTTGCGCTCAGGGCAAAGTCTCGCGGCCCTCTATCATAATCCAGAGTTTTGAGAAGATTGGAGAAACTTGATTTTTCGCCCGAAAACGCAAAAAAACGTAAGGGGTAACACTGTCGTTTTTTTTTCGGGTCGAAATTTTGAGTTTCGATATCTCAGCTCTGGAAGGGTCTAGAGCCTCCATTTTTGCGCTCAGGCCAAAGTCTCGCTGCCCTCTATCATAATCCAGAGTTTTGAGAAGATTGGAGAAACTTGATTTTTCGCCCGAAAACGCAAAAAAACGTAAGGGGTAACACTGTCGTTTTTTTTTCGGGTCGAAATTTTGAGTTTCGATATCTCAGCTCTGGAAGGGTCTAGAGCCTCCATTTTTGCGCTCAGGCCAAAGTCTCGCGGCCCTCTATCATAATCCAGAGTTTTGAGAAGATTGGAGAAACTTGATTTTTCGCCCGAAAACGCAAAAAAACGTAAGGGGTAACACTGTCGTTTTTTTTTCGGGTCGAAATTTTGAGTTTCGATATCTCAGCTCTGGAAGGGTCTAGAGCCTCCATTTTTGCGCTCAGGCCAAAGTCTCGCGGCCCTCTATCATAATCCAGAGTTTTGAGAAGATTGGAGAAACTTGATTTTTCGCCCGAAAACGCAAAAAAACGTAAGGGGTAACACTGTCGTTTTTTTTTCGGATCGAAATTTTGAGTTTCGATATCTCAGCTCTGGAAGGGTCTAGAGCCTCCATTTTTGCGCTCAAGGCAAAGTCTCGCGGCCCTCTATCATAATCCAGAGTTTTGAGAAGATTGGAGAAACTTGATTTTTCGCCCGAAAACGCAAAAAAACGTAAGGGGTAACACTGTCGTTGTTTTTTTCGGGTCGAAATTTTGAGTTTCGATATCTCAGCTCTGGAAGGGTCTAGAGCCTCCATTTTTGCGCTCAGGCCAAAGTCTCGCGGCCCTCTATCATAATCCAGAGTTTTGAGAAGATTGGAGAAACTTGATTTTTCGCCCGAAAACGCAAAAAAACGTAAGGGGTAACACTGTCGTTGTTTTTTTCGGGTCGAAATTTTGAGTTTCGATATCTCAGCTCTGGAAGGGTCTAGAGCCTCTATTTTTGCGCTCAGGGCAAAGTCTCGCGGCCCTCTATCATAATCCAGAGTTTTGAGAAGATTGGAGAAACTTGATTTTTCGCCCGAAAACGCAAAAAAACATAAGGGGTAACACTGTCGTTGTTTTTTTCGGGTCGAAATTTTGAGTTTCGATATCTCAGCTCTGGAAGGGTCTAGAGCCTCCATTTTTGCGCTCAGGGCAAAGTCTCGCGGCCCTCTATCATAATCCAGAGTTTTGAAAAGATTGGAGAAACTTGATTTTTCGCCCGAAAACGCAAAAAAACGTAAGGGGTAACACTGTCGGTTTTTTTTCGGGTCGAAATTTTGAGTTTCGATATCTCAGCTCTGGAAGGGTCTAGAGCCTCCATTTTTGCGCTCAGGGCAAAGTCTCGCGGCCCTCTATCATAATCCAGAGTTTTGAGAAGATTGGAGAAACTTGATTTTTCGCCCGAAAACGCAAAAAAACGTAAGGGGTAACACTGTCGGTTTTTTTTTCGGGTCGAAATTTTGAGTTTCGATATCTCAGCTCTGGAAGGGTCTAGAGCCTCCATTTTTGCGCTCAGGGCAAAGTCTCGCGGCCCTCTATCATAATCCAGAGTTTTGAGAAGATTGGAGAAACTTGATTTTTCGCCCGAAAACGCAAAAAAACGTAAGGGGTAACACTGTCGTTTTTTTTTCGGGTCGAAATTTTGAGTTTCGAGATCTCAGCTCTGGAAGGGTCTAGAGCCTCCATTTTTGCGCTCAGGCCAAAGTCTCGCTGCCCTCTATCATAATCCAGAGTTTTGAGAAGATTGGAGAAACTTGATTTTTCGCCCGAAAACGCAAAAAAACGTAAGGGGTAACACTGTCGTTTTTTTTTCGGGTCGAAATTTTGAGTTTCGATATCTCAGCTCTGGAAGGGTCTAGAGCCTCCATTTTTGCGCTCAGGCCAAAGTCTCGCGGCCCTCTATCATAATCCAGAGTTTTGAGAAGATTGGAGAAACTTGATTTTTCGCTCGAAAACGCAAAAAAACGTAAGGGGTAACACTGTCGTTTTTTTTTTTCGGGTCGAAATTTTGAGTTTCGATATCTCAGCTCTGGAAGGGTCTAGAGCCTCCATTTTTGCGCTCAAGGCAAAGTCTCGCGGCCCTCTATCATAATCCAGAGTTTTGAGAAGATTGGAGAAACTTGATTTTTCGCCCGAAAACGCAAAAAAACGTAAGGGGTAACACTGTCGTTTTTTTTTCGGATCGAAATTTTGAGTTTCGATATCTCAGCTCTGGAAGGGTCTAGAGCCTCCATTTTTGCGCTCAAGGCAAAGTCTCGCGGCCCTCTATCATAATCCAGAGTTTTGAGAAGATTGGAGAAACTTGATTTTTCGCCCGAAAACGCAAAAAAACGTAAGGGGTAACACTGTCGTTGTTTTTTTCGGGTCGAAATTTTGAGTTTCGATATCTCAGCTCTGGAAGGGTCTAGAGCCTCCATTTTTGCGCTCAAGGCAAAGTCTCGCGGCCCTCTATCATAATCCAGAGTTTTGAGAAGATTGGAGAAACTTGATTTTTCGCCCGAAAACGCAAAAAAACGTAAGGGGTAACACTGTCGGTTTTTTTTCGGGTCGAAATTTTGAGTTTCGATATCTCAGCTCTGGAAGGGTCTAGAGCCTCCATTTTTGCGCTCAGGGCAAAGTCTCGCGGCCCTCTATCATAATCCAGAGTTTTGAGAAGATTGGAGAAACTTGATTTTTCGCCCGAAAACGCAAAAAAACGTAAGGGGTAACACTGTCGTTTTTTTTTCGGGTCGAAATTTTGAGTTTCGATATCTCAGCTCTGGAAGGGTCTAGAGCCTCCATTTTTGCGCTCAGGCCAAAGTCTCGCGGCCCTCTATCATAATCCAGAGTTTTGAGAAGATTGGAGAAACTTGATTTTTCGCCCGAAAACGCAAAAAAACGTAAGGGGTAACACTGTCGTTTTTTTTTTTCGGGTCGAAATTTTGAGTTTCGATATCTCAGCTCTGGAAGGGTCTAGAGCCTCTATTTTTGCGCTCAGGGCAAAGTCTCGCGGCCCTCTATCATAATCCAGAGTTTTGAGAAGATTGGAGAAACTTGATTTTTCGCCCGAAAACGCAAAAAAACGTAAGGGGTAACACTGTCGTTGTTTTTTTCGGGTCGAAATTTTGAGTTTCGATATCTCAGCTCTGGAAGGGTCTAGAGCCTCTATTTTTGCGCTCAGGGCAAAGTCTCGCGGCCCTCTATCATAATCCAGAGTTTTGAGAAGATTGGAGAAACTTGATTTTTCGCCCGAAAACGCAAAAAAACATAAGGGGTAACACTGTCGTTTTTTTTTTTCGGGTCGAAATTTTGAGTTTCGATATCTCAGCTCTGGAAGGGTCTAGAGCCTCTATTTTTGCGCTCAGGGCAAAGTCTCGCGGCCCTCTATCATAATCCAGAGTTTTGAGAAGATTGGAGAAACTTGATTTTTCGCCCGAAAACGCAAAAAAACATAAGGGGTAACACTGTCGTTGTTTTTTTCGGGTCGAAATTTTGAGTTTCGATATCTCAGCTCTGGAAGGGTCTAGAGCCTCCATTTTTGCGCTCAGGGCAAAGTCTCGCGGCCCTCTATCATAATCCAGAGTTTTGAAAAGATTGGAGAAACTTGATTTTTCGCCCGAAAACGCAAAAAAACGTAAGGGGTAACACTGTCGTTTTTTTTTCGGGTCGAAATTTTGAGTTTCGATATCTCAGCTCTGGAAGGGTCTAGAGCCTCCATTTTTGCGCTCAGGGCAAAGTCTCGCGGCCCTCTATCATAATCCAGAGTTTTGAGAAGATTGGAGAAACTTGATTTTTCGCCCGAAAACGCAAAAAAACGTAAGGGGTAACACTGTCGTTTTTTTTTTCGGGTCGAAATTTTGAGTTTCGATATCTCAGCTCTGGAAGGGTCTAGAGCCTCCATTTTTGCGCTCAGGGCAAAGTCTCGCGGCCCTCTATCATAATCCAGAGTTTTGAAAAGATTGGAGAAACTTGATTTTTCGCCCGAAAACGCAAAAAAACGTAAGGGGTAACACTGTCGTTTTTTTTTCGGGTCGAAATTTTGAGTTTCGATATCTCAGCTCTGGAAGGGTCTAGAGCCTCCATTTTTGCGCTCAGGGCAAAGTCTCGCGGCCCTCTATCATAATCCAGAGTTTTGAGAAGATTGGAGAAACTTGATTTTTCGCCCGAAAACGCAAAAAAACGTAAGGGGTAACACTGTCGTTTTTTTTTTCGGGTCGAAATTTTGAGTTTCGATATCTCAGCTCTGGAAGGGTCTAGAGCCTCCATTTTTGCGCTCAGGGCAAAGTCTCGCGGCCCTCTATCATAATCCAGAGTTTTGAGAAGATTGGAGAAACTTGATTTTTCGCCCGAAAACGCAAAAAAACGTAAGGGGTAACACTGTCGTTTTTTTTTCGGGTCGAAATTTTGAGTTTCGAGATCTCAGCTCTGGAAGGGTCTAGAGCCTCCATTTTTGCGCTCAGGCCAAAGTCTCGCTGCCCTCTATCATAATCCAGAGTTTTGAGAAGATTGGAGAAACTTGATTTTTCGCCCGAAAACGCAAAAAAACGTAAGGGGTAACACTGTCGTTTTTTTTTCGGGTCGAAATTTTGAGTTTCGATATCTCAGCTCTGGAAGGGTCTAGAGCCTCCATTTTTGCGCACAGGCCAAAGTCTCGCGGCCCTCTATCATAATCCAGAGTTTTGAGAAGATTGGAGAAACTTGATTTTTCGCTCGAAAACGCAAAAAAACGTAAGGGGTAACACTGTCGTTTTTTTTTCGGGTCGAAATTTTGAGTTTCGATATCTCAGCTCTGGAAGGGTCTAGAGCCTCCATTTTTGCGCTCAGGCCAAAGTCTCGCGGCCCTCTATCATAATCCAGAGTTTTGAGAAGATTGGAGAAACTTGATTTTTCGCCCGAAAACGCAAAAAAACGTAAGGGGTAACACTGTCGTTTTTTTTTTCGGGTCGAAATTTTGAATTTCGATATCTCAGCTCCAGTGTTGTGCAAGTTAATTCCAAACTGTAATACATTAGGTATTACTTGTTACTGTTATTTAAAAGTAATTCATTACCTTACAATATTACTGTCCCAGAATTGTAATGCGTTACATTACTCATGTATTACTTTTGAGTTACTTTCACCAAAATAACTAAGTAGAACTTAACTTTTGGGCTGTAACGATATGCAATATGAAACCGAAATCGCGATTCGCCACACGACTCAGATCCACGAACCTACAGAATCGCGACACACCTCTTCCAACTCCAGCGTTATTCTCCTTACCGTCCAGATCCAATGCTGCCTTATCTTTAAATTAGGCTATTAGTATTATTTGAAGTTAACATTATAAAATACGTAGACCTACACCACAAAACTAGTTGAGGATAAATTATTTAAAATTGGGGAAGTCCAGCATTATGGACATAACATTTGCAGTCAAAACTTTAAATAAAAATTCTCAGAAAATACATTGAAACGTATATATGCTACTTCCTTAAAGGACTCCAGACATTAGACAAATATCAGTCTATGTTTTATTTTTAATATTAGGGAAAAGACACACATTCATGCGTGACAAAAAAATAGGAGGCAAAATATATTTTTTGTAATACTGTTAATTATACTGCGCAAATCGGATGAGGAAGGGTTGGCTCTCCAGTCTCCATAGAACTTAAAATATTAATTTTATTTTAGTTTTCGTGTTCGCATTTATGAGGAAAAAACAATGTTACAGACGCGACCGCGCTGATGGCACTAAAAGACTGCTTTAAAACTTTCACATAGTCTGTTGCCTTTAAGAAGTAAAAGCAGACAATACACTGTAATACAACTGTAATACAAGCCTCACTGAACATGTAACGAGTAAAATATTACTGAAAATTGATTAGTAATGCCTTACACTACTGCGTTACAGCAAAAAGTAATATGTTACTGTAATGTATTACTTTTGTAATGCGTTACTCCCAACACTGCTCAGCTCTGGAAGGGTCTAGAGCCTCCATTTTTGCACTCAGGTCAAAGTTTCTTGGCCCTCTATCAGAATCCAGAGTTTTGAGAAGATTGGAGAAACTTAATTTTTCGCCCGAAAACGAAAAAAAACGAAAGGGGTAACACTGTCGTTTTTTTTCGAGTCGAAATTTTGAATTTCGACATCTCAGCTCTGGAAGGGTCTAGAGCCTCCATTTTTGCACTCAGGTCAAAGTCTCACAGCCCTCTGTCAGAATCCAGAGTTTTGAGAAGATTGGAGAAACTTGATTTTTCGCCCGAAAACGAAAAAAAACGAAAGGGGTAACACTGTCGGTTTTTTTTCGGGTCGAAATTTTGAATTTCGATATCTCAGCTCTGGAAGGGTCTAGAGCCTCCATTTTTGCACTCAGATTTAAGTCTCATGGCCCTCTATCAGAATCCAGAGTTTTGAGAAGATTGGAGAAACTTAACTTTTCGCCCGAAAACGAAAAAAAAAACGAAAGGGGTACCACTGTCGTTTTTTTTTCGGGTGGAATTTTTGAGTTTCTATATCCCAGCTCTAGAAGGGTCTAGAGCCTCAATTTTTGCACTCAGGTGTATGTCTTATGGCCCTCTATCAGAATCCAGAGTTTCAAGAAGATTGGAGAAACTTATTTTTTCGCACAAAAAAAAAAAACGACAGGGGTAACACTGTCGTTTTTTTGGGGGGTCGAAATTGAGTTTCTCTGATCTTCTCGAAACTCTGGATTCTGATAGAGGGCCATGGGACTAAGACCTGAGTGCAAAAATGGAGGCTCTAGTCTAGACCCTTCCAGAGCTGAGATATTGAGATCCCACGTAGCATTTATGCCATTATAAATATCTCAATACCTCAGCTCTGGAAGGGTCTAGAGCCTCCATTTTTTCACTCAGGTCAAAGTCCCATGGCCCTCTATTAGAATCCAGAGTTTCAAGAACATTGGAGAAACTTATTTTTTCGCACCAAAAAAAAAAAAAACGACAGGGGTACCACTGACGTTTTTTTGGGGGGTCCAAAAAAAACAACAACAGGGGTAACACTCGTTTTTTTGGGGGGTTGAAATTTTGAGTTTCTCTGATCTTCTTGAAACTCTGGATTCTGATAGAGGGCCATGGGACTCAGTCCTGAGTGCAAAAAATGGAGGCTCTAGACCCTTCCAGAGCTGAGAAAGCATCACTGAAAATGTGACTTCAGTAACAGGCTTTCAAACCTACTCTCCATTCTAATGGAAAGACACATTTAAAAAAATCCTGATTTAAAACGTGCAACTCTACAGTCGATTTTTAACTTTAATTAATAAGGTTAATCTTTCTATTTTACATACAAACTATGAAATACTGGCAAAAATATATACAAAATGTAAATATACCTTAGAAAATGTTGCTTGCTTCTGTGTTTGGAGTGAAGTGCTGCCATGCTTCTCTTCAACGTAGAGTTGTTGTTTTTTATATAATTACTACATGCAGAGCTTTACTGGCATTTGATTGGATGACAAACGTCCAATCTCATGGACTGCAGGCTTTAAACTAGGTGAAATGCTCCAGAAGTTAAAAAGGGGGGCTGACATGTGATGTCCATTGTAATGGACACAGGGTCTGAATGGGTTAAAGCAAGGGGTTGTTCACGCTATATTAGCTATAGACAAACTTCCGTACAGAATCAATAAAATAACGATTCAGTGCCTCAGCCACTTCAGCTTCCCATTCACTATCAGTTGATGTCCTATCTTCTTCTTTATATAACAATATCTGAATTTATCCTGGGGACTGTATGTTTTAAAAAATATTTTAATGACTAAATTTGCAACTTTAATAGCGATCTCCAATGTTTTGGAGAATATAAGTCTGAATCTGATTCCACAAATGACCTTTGTATTCATTTTAATTCACTGTCCTCCTTCTTCTAATAGTTTTTATGAAAATTTTAAACAATTACTAAAACAGAGGTTATTGTTTGAGATTTTAATATTAATTGGGATGACAATAGCTATAAATAATAACAGGTAACTGATCATTTCAGTCTGAAGCAACCGATTAATAGACCGACAATATTAACTAACTCGAGGACTCAAATTGATTTCATTTTTAGTAACTGAGCTAATCTTTTAATATGTTAACAAGCCTCTCTGAACAATGATTTATTGGTTAAAACATTATGAATATTAAATATAATCACTAGGAAATACGATTCATCCCAAAACAAACTGGATGATTTCAGAAGTGTTTTTATTAACAGCGGACACAGATGGCTGATAAAGACATATCTTTTTATTTAACCCATGGGATTGAACTTGTACAATGCATATCTTTACAACAATTATTCACTAAGTGACAGATTTGAGCCACTATTACAGACCAAATAACTATACATCACATTTCTGGGTTCCTTTTTTAAATGTTTTAACTCCAAATGTGTCCTTCATTAAACACAATGAAAAAGAAAAATTAAACCATCAGACCAAAGCAAAGCAGTGTTTATCCTGTTTTATCCCAACAAATCAATGTTAAGCATCTACTGTACCACTGAACATGTTAAAGTTACACGGTGAATCCTTAAGAAAAAACGAAAACACATGGCACTGTCGAGAGGGTCACCGTCGTTAAAAATACACAACCAGGCCTGAAGATGCGGACAACGTAAAAGAAAGTGAGGGAAACCAATCGTAGCACTTATTTTCAATATGTATTTCTATTGTGTGACGTTCACAAGACACATTTTGAGAACAGGAGCAAACCGTGAAACCCTCGAACGCAAAAGTCCTTCCGTTTCCACTGATCCAACTTGTGAGATTAAATGGAAATATTGTAAAATTACTGTCATTGGTTTGATCAGATGAAGTTGTAGAAAAGAAACTAGTACACTAGTATTCTGGCTAAAGATTGGGAAATAGAGCAGTGCAACATGGCTATAGTTTTACCGTAACGTACAACAACAACACACACATTAACGGTGCAGAAATGTTCAGCTTGTTCTGTGTTTTTCTCTCTGCTACAGACGCTCAACCAGCCAGATGAACACGACGGAAGTCTATATATGACTGACATGTTGGAATTTGAGTTTGCCATTTAAAGTTCGAGAAAACGAGAGTGAAAAAAACATTTCACAGTTTGTGAAAATAAACTAAAAAGGACCAGAAAAATACATCCGTTCTGTGCACTGCCCCATTAAAGGAGTAGTTCACTGTTAAAAAAACTTTAGCTGATAATTTACTCACCGTGTCTTTTTTTCTTCAGTCGAAAAGAAATGAAGGTTTTTGATGAAAACATTCCAGGATTTTCTCCATATAATGGACTTTAATGGGGACCAAACGGTTCAAGGTCCAAATGAGAGTTTCAGTGCAGCTTCAAAGGGCTTTAAACGATTCCAGACGATGAATAAGGGTCTTATCAAGCGAAACGATCGCTCATTTAATAAATAAATAACAACGTTTAAGTTTTATAAGCTCAAATGCTCGCCTTGCTCTGTTCTGTGATGCACATTCGTGACTCTCCTGTTCAAAATGAACGAATCTTTTCCAGAGTCAACTCGTTCATTTCGTTCATTGAATGAACCAAATGACCCAAAAAAAGATTCGTTCATTTTGATGAACAGGAGAGTCACGAACGCGCAGAGCAAGGCGAGCATTTGAGCTTATAAAACTTAAACTTTGGTATTTATTTTTTTAACGAGCGCTCGTTTCGCTTGATAAGACCCTTATTCGTCGTCTGGAATCGTTTAAAACCCTTGCAGTTTGGACTGAAAGTGTCTTTTGGACCTTGAACCGTTTGGACCCCATTGAAGTCCATTATATGGGGAAAATCCTGGAATGCTTTCATCAAAAACCTTCATTTCTTTTCGACTGAAGAAAGAAAGACATGGACATCTTGGATGACATGGGGGCGAGTCAATTATCAGCTAAAGTTTTTGTTAAAGATAACTACTCCTTTAACAGCACCAAACTGCAATCAAATCAGGAAATCTCTCCAAAACAAAAATTATACATTCAAGCTTCATACAGCGCCATATCAGCAGACAACAGCAAGTAAACAACTGCAGATTTCTCCATTTTGGTCTCGAATCCCCTCCATAGTGCACAAAATAATAAGGATACAAAAGTAGAGTTATTTTTAAATAGTGTAGCAGCTTGTTTTTCATCTTAAATAGTGAGCCTCTTGATGGACACGTACGGGGCTTTGAGGGAAGGAGGTGATTGTCCTACGTGTGTGTGTGTGTGTGTTTCATTAGTGATGCATGGGGGGGTGTGTGTGATCGTTTGAGATGAAGAATCGCCTCTCTGTGCATCTGAACCCAGATGGGTTCGGTTTATGTCCTCAACCAGAGAAGCTTTCAATCAGTTCACCTTCAAAACGCCCCTCCATCACAAACCGTGCTCTTTTTTTTTAGGACTTCATCCATCCTCTTCCTCAAGTCCATCAGTCTCAGCTGATCTGGACTCAAATCGCCCTCCGGGGGAGGAGGCAGACGGCAGCTCTTCCTCTAAATGCCGGGCGTCTGTTTGCACAGGCGAGCTGTGATTGGCCATCTCAGCTGGACGCAGTGGCGATGGGTTTCTTGAGCTGTTGTGAGCGTAGTTCTCGCGTACGGGACTCCAGCAGGAGGTCGTAGCAGGTGTTGCACACCAGAACCGGGTCGTAAAGCTGCTGGTCTGGGATGGGCAGCTTTAGGTGGCAGCAGTCTTTACAAAACACGTTACCACAGTTCCTGCCAGAACATCACACATCAATCAATCAGTCCATCAATCACACAATCTGTCCAATAAACCAACAAAATCAATCACATGTGCTATTATAAATAGTCTAAAACTATTATAAATAAAATAAAAGCTGAAATAAAATATAAATATTAGAACTAAAACATTGTTCAGTTAGTAGCCATGGCAACATAATTAGTTGTATTGTACTAAACAGTACTAAAATCGAAACAAAACTAAATAGAAATATTTCACAAGACTAATAAAAATGACAAAGCAAGTGCAAAAAATACAAAAATGAAAATATTATCATAAAAGCTAATTCTAAATATTAATAATACCATGAATAATCCAACAAAAACTGGCTATAAAGTCTATATTCTATAAATTAACCAACCGATTACATGTAAATCCAATATTCAAATACACTATAAATAGTGGTGTTCTTGTTGACGAAAATTTTTTTTTTTTTTTTAAACCATGATAACTTGCACTGGCAACTAAGTTGAAATACTAAAATGACAAACTGAAACTGAAACTGAAATGGAAGCTAAATAAAAATATTTCAATATTTATTTAAATATGTATAAATAATAATAAAAACATCAAAAGTAACAAACTTACTAAACCTAAATAAATTAAAATATACAAAAAAATAAGAGTTATTAATAGTATATCAATAATACTAATAATACATTTAACCAACCAATCACATATTAATTAGGGCTGTCAAATGATTAATCGTGATTAATCGCATCCAAAATAAAAGTTTCTGTTTACATTATATATGTGGGTGCACTGTGTATAATTATTTTATATCTATAAATACTAGGGGTGTAACGGTACACAAAAATCACGGTTCGGTACGTACCTCGGTTTTAAAGTCACGGTTCGGTACGTTTTCGATACAGCAAAAAGAAAGAAATGCCAGAGAAATTTCCTACTTGTTTAAAGAAAAAATATTTTCAAGTAAGTGTGAGTTTTCCTAGATCTTGAAACTTTCAGGTTTATAAATGGGTCATCTTTGAAGGATGAACAAATAATGTTTTGGTCATCACATTAAAAATAACATTTAAATATATATTTATTTATATAATATTTGAATTTTGAAGTGCTGGAAAAAGATGTGTGAAGTACTTGAAAGCATTTCACCATTCCAGCCAAACTGGTTCCAGTTAGTGTTACTACATTAAATCCATGGTGAATTGTACATTTAGTACAAAGTGTGGGTATGTGTAAAGCTGTTGACTTATGTTATTCATACAATACCACAAGAAAAAACAAAAAATATTTAAAATTGTAAATATATACTGTAGATACAATAACATGAACGCAAAATGCAATGTAAATAAATACAAGCAGTTCCTTACTTTATGGCTTTTTTTAACTGGAGTAACCATGTGATGGCAGCGTGCACATAATGACATAGGCACGTAGGGTTATAAAAGATAACGTAAGAGTAAAAGATGCACGCGCGTGCACAACTATCACCCCTGCGCTGGGTGCGCCCCTTCCCCTTTAACCGAGGAGCTAATGCATCTGTGTAAAACACGCATAGGAAAAAAAGAACGACAGAAAGAACGGCTCCCCTCCAGCCGCGACTCGGCTCCCATCGTTCATGTTTATGAGCTGTTCAAAAGAATCGGTTCGTTCGCGAACGTCACAACTCTAGTCCGAACTGATAAACGATCCATGAAGCACATAACGAGCAGCGCAGTTTCGTTCTGCTTTCATTACGCTTGCCATTTGATGTTGCGCAACGTTGTGTTGGCCGCGTCAGCTCGAATTTTGCCGGCAGGAAAAATGGTCCAAGCAATCGTTCGGTTTGTATGCGTACCGAACCGGAAGCCTCGAACCGAAACGGTTCAATACGAATACATGTACCGTTACACCCCTAATAAATACACACACATGCTTGTATATATTTAAGAAATATTTTTATGTATACTGTATATAGATTTATATTATATATAAAATATAAATATTTTATATTTATATTTTAATATATTTATATATAAAATATATATATATATATATATATATATATATAATATAAATATTTTATATATAAATAATATTTTTTTCTTAAATATACATGCATGTGTGTGCATTTATATATATACAAAATAATTATACACAGTGCACCCACATATATTATTTAAACACAAACTTTTATTTTGGATGCGATTAATCATTTGACAGCTCTAATATTCTGTATTTAATCAAATATAATGCTATTAATCCAATCAAAAATTCTAAGTTTAAAATCAAATCTGACTAATGTATAATAAGAAACAACATGCAACCATCAAAAACAGGACACTTTTATCTTATAAGCACTGATTAAATGAGCTATTTTAATTATATGTGATTAATCAATTAAAATATTTAACATGACTTAAAATCTCAGGTAATAAATTTAGGTCAAGCTTGGCGACCTTTTACAATCAGCAGGTAATGTTCAGCTGATCCTCTCTACACATGATGCACAGGTGTGTGTGTGTGTGTGTGTGTGTGTGTGGACGAGACCCACCTGCAGTGATGCCGACGCTTGGCCACCCAGAACTCGCTGTCGCAGTTGAAACAGTGAGAGGCCATGTGATCCGGGACCCATCTGGTGACCTGAGAGACCGGAAACAAGGCTTTAGTTTTAGTGGCATTACTAATGTTTCACACACACCCCGTTCGCAGAGCGCCACTGATCTGCTGTGTACAGGGTTTGAAATTAATTTGATTCGTGGGCTCTGAATTGTCAAAACACGTTCAAACTGCTCGCAACGGATGCAAAAAAACAGAAAATCGAACCCGATCCGATTTTTTTTTATTGTGTGTGTGTGTGTGTATGAGAGAGAGAGTCTGAGTGAGAGTCTCTATCCCTCACCTCGGTGTCCTTCCTCTCCACACGATCCCAGCTGCCCTCACTGAAGCGATCCTCGCTGTGATTGGACAGAGAGTCTTCCTCATCACTGCCGTCTGACTCCCGCAGGCACGTCTGGAGGGGCGAGAGACAGAACATACTCAATGCGGAGCCCGTTTACACTGGTATTAAGATGCATTTGCAGTGGAAACAAGAACGCATCCTAAAGGAGCAGCTACACACCCGTCCCGTCAAACACTGCATTGTAATATTTCACAATATTCGTTTTTTTAAATACTGTATTTATCATACTGTATTTATCAAATAAAAGCAGCCTTTGTTACAAATGCAGTGTTTCCCCAACCATTGTTTTAGGGGGGCATTGTCTTTCATTTGTGGACAAATGTGGGCACAGAGGACTTTATTTATTATAAATGTTATATCACTGTCTTCGATAAAGTTTTGTCTATCCATTTATGGTGTTTTTTTTTTTATTTTGGGGGTTTGTTTGAATTTATTTACTTCAAAAAGTACCATATTTTCTATGTAAATTATGCTTATTTTTATGTTTTTTTGTTTTGTTTTTTTAACTACATTAAAATATCATTCCAATAACTTCTTAGAGCTAAAACCTAAAGATGAAGTGACTTTTCTGTCACCTGGTGTCTTATTTTGGCTTATTTAATGACAGTTTTTCCCATTCATTTCTATGGGTGCCCATTTTTGACCCAAATACAAGATTAAGGAGGTTTTTTTCACACACTTAACATTGTAGAATTAAGTCAAATAAAATTGTGTGTTCAGGAGGCAAACTTAGGAAAAGTAGCCAATTCTTGTACGGCTCAGATCAAGGGAAGTATTTTTTTTTTAAATAAATCAAAACTATTTTGTCCACATTTGTCCAGAATACGGTTTTAGGGCTATAATCGATTCCCTATTTTCGTTTTCAATACTTGTGTTGGTTGGTCTGATCGATTTTTGAAACGTAAAGTGAATTAAATTAATTAAATCCTAGCCATCAAAATTAGTAGGCTGTATCAGTCCCTGTTTTTCCATCCCCAAATGTAAGACCTCTTAAAAGGATATTTAACATTTCTGAAAAATTTGATATAGCTGTGAGTTTTAATTTCGTTCACTTTCATAGAAATCAGTTTGCATGCACAGGTCTAATGGGAAACACATGCATATGTAGTAGGGCTGGGTATTGAGACATTTCACAATTCGATTCACAAGCCTGCGATTCGATTTCAATTACGATTCGATTCAATATTGATTATTTTGGATATCAGTTACAATAAATGGCCATTTTTCTCAAGGGAATCAAATCTCTTAAATGTTGTAAACTATGGGAGTCTAGTTGTAGCCAATAGACTTCATTAGCCTAATATGAAGGTAATAATGAACTGTTTTGTAGCTATACAAACACTTAAATTACACTTTTATTTATTTTTATAATAAGAAGATTATGTGAAATATAAACATTTAAATGGTGGCTGTCATAAAAACTTGCCAGATTTATTCAAATATGCATTAAATATTGAAGAACATTAAGATTATAATGCATATGTAATATGGTGTATATATTTAGCAAAATGCTCCTCTAGAGTTATTTTTTCTATCTGACTAACGAGTAGATGTGGGTTTTCTGAGGTAAATATGACGATTCATGACATTGATTACAAGCTGTTTAACTGACGTCTTTCCACGGTTGAAACGCTGATTAAGCGAATCAATGTGACATGATACGGATTTGGATAAGTTGTACTCTATCTTTAACACACTTTCAGATGCTCATTCATGTTTATTTGGCGCTGTGACTGGTATTATTAACCCGGAAGAGAGATCAGCGCTGCTGCTTCTGTTGAGCTGCGCCAGAGCGATCTCACGCCACAAAATTGAATTTCTAAAGAAAATGGACGTAATTTGAAAATTGAGACTTTGTTTCATATCAATAGTAACAAAGGACAAAGATTATTGAATTCTTTGGATGCGCGCAGCCGCGATACAATGATCCATTCATTCAAATGAAACAGGACGACTAATCGATTCTTGAGATTTAAGAAACGATATCGGTTCGTAAAAATGAGAATCGATATTTATTACCCAGCCCTAATATGTAGGAACATAGACTTACGATATCATCCTCATAGTCGACGTCAGGTTCGGAGGGCGGCGTGCAGAACTGTTTGCTCTCTAGTTTGAGCTGGAGTTGTCGAACCTGCCGCCTCAACACCTCCACCTCCTGTTTGTAATTGGATTCGATCTGTCGCAGCCGCTGCTGCACCGCGTCCACCGCCACCGGCAAACCGTCATCGTCCAGGTACGCGGGCGTCTGAGATGGAGCCAGAGATCCGCCTGAGGAGGGTGAGAAATGGGAGGGTAGAAGCTGCCGGAAGGACGGTCCCATTGCTAACGAAGAGGCGGCTGAGGAACACAGTGCAGCGTAGCTCGAGTTCTTCACGGCGGAAAACCAACCCGACTGGATCGGACTTCCAGGAGTGCGCAAAGGGTCACGGCGACAACACGGCCCACCGTTTGCACTTCCACCTTGGGCGCGAAGAAGCTTGTTTGCCAGTCGACGGCCATGATAGCTCCCGTGTTGAATGGCGTCACCGCAGGCCGACTGGACGAGGCCCTGGACGCTGTCCCATTGGGAGCCAAGTAGGGAAAGATCAGTCAACTGGCTTTGGGAAATAAGACGCCGTGCTGCTTTGGCGTAGTCGGCAGGGGGTGGCCGTTCTCTCACAGGAACAAGTTCTCCGTTTCTTAACGCATCAGTCTTTTTTGCTTCGACAGGGATGTGCGATTCAATCCCAGCTGGAGCGATGGCGCTTTGCTCCGTTAGCGTCTCCACGGATGCCTCCATTGGAGAAAAGCGTTCGAGCACGGAGTCCAAAGAGCCGCTAGTGTTTTCTACGTGTGCAAAAGGTGAATTTGAGGTTGTGGAAGTGATTTCTGCAGTCCTGACTTCCTCTTCCTGTGGTAAAGGTGGGAGGGGACTGATTGGGACTGGAGGCGGGGCTTGATTTAAAACCGGAAGAGGCGGGGCCTGATCTAATGCTAAGGGGTGGGGCAAAGTCGGCAATGGCTGGGTTGTCAAACAAGGCTCCACCCTTACATCGTCCTCATGTTGCTCACAAGATAATTCCTCGCACGTCTCCAACTCCTGCTCATCGCTGACCAATCCAGTGATCGACGTGTCTTGGATCGCCAACGGCTGATTGGACTCCAGCGCTGGCCGTCCCTCCTGGCAGTGTTTGTTCAGGTTAGGGTCACTTGAGGTGCGAGTGAGCGTCACGCCGTTCTCACAAGCAGACACCAAGTTGTCCATCGACCGTGTTTTGGGGAGCCTGAGTGAATGGAAAAACACAAAATGTCAATATACTTCAGTTTTCCACAAGAGGGCACAACACACAACTCAAAGCATCTCAGTACAGCGACTGATAAATGTTTATAAAAAAATAAGTTTTTTTATAAATAAGGCTTATTTTTCATAATATACAATAAACAAACAAGTTTTATATTAACAAAAATATATATTTTGCTAAAAAAAGGCAAGTTAAGCAAAGTAAATACATAAAAATAAAACAATATTTGATAAAAAATATTTATTGCTTCATTAAATACTTTCCTTTTTGTTTAACAAAAATACCGTCTCTTAGTGACATTTGTGATGTTTTGTTCATTTGCTAAATATTTATAAGGCAAGTAAAGCAAACTTAATATTTTGTAAAAAATGATTAAATGCTTAATTAAAAATTACTTGTTTTTTTGTTCAAACATACAGACACATGTCGGTGCAAGTAAAGCAAACATTGCTTTATAAAAAATTAAATATTAAATGTACAAAATGTAATACATTAATAGTTTTAGAAATATATGCTTATTTAAGAAAAATAATGGCTCAAAAATATTGTCACAAGGGCAAAAAACTAAATATTTTATTAAAAAAAAAACATTATTTAATTTTTTATAAAAAATTAATGCTTTATAAAAAAATACTTGTTAAGGTTTACAAAAAATACAATGATTTTGTAAAATCACCAAGGCAAGTAGAGCAAACAATATTTTATTAAAAAACAGTTTTTTTTTCATTATACTTTAATATATAATAAAGCTTTATATATTAACAGTACTTTTTTGTTTTGTTTAATAAAAATAATGACACCTAATATTTCGCGTAAAAACACATAAAAAAATGTCGCCAGGACAAGTAAAGCAAACTTGATGCTTTGTAAAAAAAATACAACGTTTAATGCTTTTTTTAAAAATGATTTCACACCTTATGAATCTGTAATTTACAGGCAGAAAGTCTGCTGAAACCCGACACCTTTGCATCACAATATTACTTTCGGGAAAGTTAATTGGAACTCGGCCAAATGCAGATTTATCGAAGCAATATGCAGACAAGTGTAATTGGCACGTGGGTAATGTAGTGCACTAGATTTAGTAGTGTAGTTTACTTGGAATTGTGGGATATGTAGTACAAATAAATTTCATATATATATATATATATATATATATATATACAGTATATATATGGGGAAAAAATTCACAAGTGTAATGTGCTGTACACTGAGCTGAGCGTGAGCGGTCACCTGTCGAGCGAGCGCGAGGTGAACTCCTCTCCTTGTGCCGAAGGGCTCAGGTAGATCTCCATGGCGTCTTCGGCCGCGGTGCACGGTGATGATGTAGGCAGATAAACGGCCGTCCACAACTGAAGAGCCCGCGTGTGACATACAGGCTGCAAAACCTGCAACAGAGGCAATCATGTATAAAATATTTATATATAATATAAATTAACAAATTTTACTTAAATATAAAAAAAATATGCCAGCCGCGTGAAAAATGCTTTGGCGGCCATAGTATCATAATTAACCATTTTTTTGCAGCATTGACTGCTTAAAGTTGATTACAGACCTCGTTTTATAATGAATGAACTTACAGTTATTGAACTGAATCAACACTGAGCTGAATAAAGACACCAGCTGCTTTATTTATTTTCCAGTTTATTACTAAAACTATCTGTTCGGTATAAAGCGCTGTAGAAAAGAAGGTGACATGACTGTGTGTGTGTGTGTGTGTGTGCTGACCATATCATGGCAGGGGATGTAGAGGAAGTTCTGGAAGTTCTTGTTTCCGGTGCGAAGGAGAGACCAGACGGAGCATGTGCGTTTATAGACGTTTCGAGCCTCCCGCTCTTTTGCGTTATTGCACAGGAAGGTGCCGTACAGACAGGAGTACGTGTGCTGAACCAGCTTCACCTACAACAACAACAACAGAGTTAATCAGTACAACATCTATCCAGCCAATCAGGAGGCTTCAAACTCTACAGACTGATTATGATGGGAACCATGTTGTCTGGCTGCATTGTATCACATTTTATATTTTTTTTTAAGTTCCCTTGTGGTGAAAATCGAGATTTTAATGTTGTTTATGTGTCTATGTGGTGTTTTTAAGTTCATAAGTCGACAGCAGTGCTGAGTACTTTCTGCTCAAAAACAAAGTTTGAAATCGCCAGTGTTTCTGACATCACAAACGACCTTGTAACCAATCAGATCAACGTGTGAGTGAGTGTGTGAGTAGAGGCGTGGCTCATTTGCATATTCATAGAACCACACACACTAAATGAGGCAAGGGTGTCGAGTTACATTCAAGCTATTTTAAGGCATAAATACATTTTTTTAAATGTCATTTTGGTGATCAAAGATGAGTTTTAAGGAATAGAATTATTGACTACAGGGGTGCATTAGGAAAAAATATAAATGTAGCTCAAATTCTGAGGCTTCTTTGTTAATTAAATCAATGTTTCATATCTCAAGGTATGGAAAACAGGCAGCTGATGTGTTGATTGGCTAATTACTTTTCCCAGTTGTGACCAAATATACAGTATATACACATGAAATGTGAGTCTCTTAATCGCATCCAAAATAAAAGTTTGTGTTTACATAATATATGTGTGTGTGGTGTGTATAATTATTTTGTATATATAAATACCCACACATGCATGTATATATTTAAGAAATATTTGCTTGTATATACTTTATATATATTTACACATAATTAATATTATATATATATTTGAATTATATTTGTATATTTAAATTATATAATATTTGATATATTAATAACACATTTTTCTTAAATATACACATACATGTGTGTGTATTTATATATACGAATTAATTATACACACTACACACACATATATTATGTAAACACAGACTTTTATTTTGGATGCGATTAATCGTTGCCCATCCCTACTCTACTGTAGATGTAAGTAAAGGCTTTGTACCAGAAAGGCCTCGTTGAACTCGAAGAGGCAGGGGAACTGCTTCAGGAGCTGATGAACACAGTCCAGCCACTGCAGGAACACCGGACACTGCTCGCTCACGTCATCGCTGTTCTCCTGATGACCACAGCGGTCCGCAAACTTGTGCCCGTAATCCAACCACTCGGTCTCCACCAGCACCTGGAAACCCTGCGGACACAATCCCAAAGATGACTGGAGATCCAGAAGGTGCAGCTAATGTAATATAATCGACTTATCTGCACTGACACTATCAGATGAGAACAAAATTAACTGATTACACACTATTTATTTATCTAGATTTATTTATTCGGGACAGTGCACATTAATGAACATTTCTGTATAGACGGTAAATGAGCCAGGTTATAGTATAAATGCTAATTTTCACCAGTAGTACAACTTTACAGAGATAACAGCAAAATAATGCAACAAAGTTTGAACACACTTTTTTTTGTTTTTTTTTTAATTTCTACTCACAATAGTAATGCACTTTAAATGCATTTATTTATCATTTTAATCAAATTTTGTATTTATTTACACTATTAAATTGATTAAATTAGATCAAATTAAACTCATATTTATTGATTTATTTTATTCACTGTTTTCTCCAGAGCGTCTGTATAGAGAAATTAACATTTTTTCAGCAAAAATGAATAAACAACCACTGAACTCGCTTAAGTTAGACTATGACACTATTTCATTGCTGTACAGCCGAAAACAAACTTTGTTGCATTATTGTCCTGTTGTCTCTGTAAAGCTGCTTTGAAATACTCTGTGTTGTAAAAAGCGCTATATAAATAAAGGTTACAGGTGACTTGTTAATTAATTTGTTTACAGTAGTCAATCAAAAAAGTTCAAAGTTGTCCTAAGACAAAAACGGGTATTGTTCAAAAGTCATGTATAACTTTGAAAAAAGGTTTTGATCCACTTCAAAGGTTTTTTTTTTTGATGGCTAAATTTCACATTCATAAATGCAAATTTTCCGGTAAAAAAAACATGTTTTATTGCATTTAAAAATGAAGTGAAGCATTATATTGAGTCAACATTGCCCTCGAAGAATTTTACATGCATGTAGCCTAAACTATTTATTTATTTATTTATTTATTGGAGAAATATAAAGAGTACAGGTAAGCTTAACAGAAATGAATGCAAAAATCTATCAGATATTATAGTTCCTTCTGCATTTGTATATTATATATATAAATACGTTTGTACACACACATTCACTAACATGTCACCTACACACACACATACAGAATGACTAGTGTATTTTGTATATTGTTACGGTTTTCCTGTTTTAAACAGCACTTGTTCACATTTACCTCTATGGTCCTGTAGAAGGGATCCAGAAGGATCTTTGCGAGGGCCACGATCTGCGGGGTGCGATCCCATCCGTCTGAACAGTGGACGAGCACCGGACGTCCCTCGCGCTCCACCGCGGAGCACACCAGAGTCGCGGCTTTCAGCATGACGGACAGATGCTGGAGCCAACGGGTGCTTTCCAGAGCCGAGAGCCAACTGGACACAGCAGAGCGACAGCGGGTTACAGAGGCAGAGACTAGACCCGATGTACTGAAGATCATGCGATATTCCATATGTGATACGATAATGATGAAAACGTGTAAAATAAACTTGAATTATCTTTAAAGGTGCATTGTGCAAGTCAAACTACGCCCCCTCTGGTGACAAGCGAAACTGCAAGCAGAGGTGTGCACGCTCATGTGCTACAAAAAAGTTATTCAGTGATTTTCTGTCTTTGGTTCATGACCCGTTGCGATATGCATATCGCGATATATACATTGGTGATGTTTCGATATATTGTGCAGCCCTAGTGGACACTGTGTGTGAAGGGAGAGCTGCAAATAACTTCAGATGTCATTGATGCATGCAACATGCAATCAACTCGACTTATTCGTTATTGTTAATATCTCAGACTTTGGATCTTTACATATATAATGCAATTTAAAATTATTCTGAATGCATTAATTATGCCATATAATGCATTGTATACTCTCCTTAATAATTGTAACCGCAGTTATTTATCTATTCATAGTACCTTACGAAGTATAATGCATTTAAACACGACAAACAACCAATTTAAGATGTAAAAAGGCATCATCATTTTAACTTTAACGTATAACTTTTCATAAATATTTGTTAGAATGTACGTAGTGAATACATTTATAATACACTGTACAAATGGTGTTAATTAAAATTGCTATACATTCGATGCTGTACTCGTCCGCCACGATAACGCGATATTTTTGGAGGCTTTTATTTTAATTTTCTCAGCTAATGTTTTTTATATACATTTAAATATAATATTTTAAATTTAATCTACAACCATTCAAAAGTTCGGGGACAGTAATTTTAAAAAAAGAATTAAGACAATTTGCATTAAATTGATCAAAATCATCGTATTAGAGTGATTTGTGAAGCATCATGTGACACTGAAGACTGAAGAGTAATGATGCTGAAAATTCACAGGAATAAATTACACTTTACAATATATTCACATAGAAAACAGACATTTAAAATGTTAATAATATATCAAATTTTTACATTATTTTTGATCTTGGTGAGCAGAAAAGACTTGTCAAAAACATTTAAAAAAGGAGTGTGTGTGTGTAAATTTCAGCACTTACTTGCCGGGATCCGGGATCTGACTGCAAACCGCTCGCAGCGACTGAAAGCTGTTTCTGATGGAGTGGATGTTGGCCATGCCCATAAACATCACCTCACAGTTGGGATAGTACTCTAAAACACAAATAAACCAGAGAGAAGTCAACAAACACACAACAGTCCAAAGCTGTGAATTCAACTCATGCGCACAACTGCAACTATTGAGAATGAAGCAGCGTTTCCATCCCATCAAGCACAAAACATCACTTCATGGGAAAGTCGTGCAAAATATGGGATCTGGGAAGAAACTGTCTTTTTTTCCCTCCATCATAAATGAGTTTCAGACGAAACACAGTAAACGCTGTCATGTTCTCTTGCGTTCGGATGCTGGTGTTTGTGAGGAAATTAGACAAAATCATGATGACAGACTTGGACCAAACCAACATCTGAGATGATGCGATTGGTCCACTGGGTTAGTCCAGTTATCCAGGGCAAAGTCACTTGAGTTTAGAGCCAGACCGATATTATCGGCCGATATTAGGCATTTTCCAAACTATCGGTATCGGCAGTTATAATGGCCGATAAATGAATATTTCAAAAATAAAATAAAAACGGACGAAACACGCTAGAACCATGTCATGAGTGTTGGAGTTGTATAGTTTGTCCACCAGAGGGCGCTCTACACCGTTCCTGTTGGCAACACTCGTTGAGTTGGGCACGATACATACATTGCTTGAATATCAATTAAAAGAACATCCCTATCAGTTCTCTTAACTCAAATAAGCATGACAAAATTTGTGACCATCATGTCCAGTTTTGCTGCAGTTAAATAAGCGAAATTATCTAGTAATAGTTACGTTATGTTGTTTCAGTGTAGTCGACTGATTGTCCTTTTAACTTTTGACGATGTGACTGAAGTATTTCTTTAATAGCACATGACAGTTATAGCAATGAGACGGATCATCTCTCCTCGGCCTGTTATATTGAAAATGTATGTTTTACAATTTGCAGTATGACGTTATCCATTGCTAAATCATAGACTAGCTAACCATAAAGCTAGCTAATGCCACTCTCATCAGTCTGTTCTGTTGTGACAATAAATGAAACAAGTTTCTTTTTAAAATGCATTATCATGTTATTTTAGTTAAAGGACAAGTTCGGTATTTTACAATTAAAGCCCTGTTTTAAGATCGTCCCTGATGAAATAGAATAGTTAAGATTGTTTTTTAGTCAAATGCTCCTGTCACGAGAATTTTTGGATTCTGTGTTAGCACCCCCCCATAGGTGCACTCGAACAATCATTCATAAAAACGCATTAAACTTTAGTTTACAAAGACGTGAAACTCGTCGAGTGGTCTGGGGTGTTCACTGATATGCTCACACAAAAATCGCTGCAAAAGATGCTTTCCAACAGGTTTTATCGTAGTTTTTGTCCAAGGCCATTTTCTTCCCGTTTTTGGTCGAAGTCCACAGTAGTCGATTGTCGAGTTTGTGTGCGCGATCCTTAGTTATCTAGTTACCAATGATCGCGCACGTGAACAAAAACTACGATAAAACCTGTTGGAAAGCATCTTTTGCAGCGATTTTTGTGTGAGCATATCAGTGAACACCCCAGACCACTCGACGAGTTTCACGTCTTTGTAAACTAAAGTTTAATGCGTTTTTATGAATGATTGTTCGAGTGCACCTATGCTTTCATTATAAAGGTGGGGGGGGGGTGCTAACACAGAATCCAAAAATTCTCGTGACAGGAGCATTTGACTAAAAAACAATCTTAACTATTCTATTTCATCAGGGACGATCTTAAAACAGGGCTTTAATTGTCAAACTTGCAGAACTCATAAATAACTACAAATAACTAATGTTAGGGAAATCTGTTCATGTTTTGTTGCGAGTTTCTAAAAAAAACTAAAAAATAAATATCGGCCGATATATCGGATTTTAAAACCCAAAAATATTTGTATCGAAATCGGCCTTCAAAATCCTTTATCGGTCGGGCTCTACTTGAGTTATTTATTTGGTAAATGCGTTTCCATTGTTTATGTGCACGTCTTCTTATCGGATAAAAAAGTTTTTCGCATCAATTAAGCGCATGTTTTTTATGCACATTTCTTTGAATTCATGCATTTCCATCCAGCACTTTTTATGCAATATCCTAAAGTGGATGGAAACAGCTGGTGATGAAATGAGACTACCTTCACACTCGCAGCCTCCACCTTTGGCACGGTTCGCCACGGCGGCGGTGTATGAGCGGGCATCGAGAATCAGCAACTTCTGGGCCGCGGCGCTGGCGTCAGGAACGGGACATCCCGTCAGAGACGAGTCTGAGGACAAGACAGAGCGGATGAGATTAGAAAGAAATACTGACATGATCCGCATACGAGGGGCAGATATTAACAGGTCTAGGGGCAAATAATGGCATGAAAATATCCCCCAAATCCAAGATAAGGGACCAAAGTTATATGCATCACTTTACAATAAGGTCCCATTAGTTAACATGTTATTAACATTAACTATATGTGTTACTGTATTCATTAATCTGTAACAAATCTTGATAATCTGTTAATGTTAGTTGCCAAAAACAGTTCAATTTAGTTCATGTTAACTAATGTTTACAAATATAACCTTATTGTAAAGTGTAACCAAAATTTCAATATTACATCAAGAGCAATAATCGACAATGATGATTTTTTTTGTCATAATATTGCGAGTTATTATTGCGAGAGTTATTTTTAGGGCTGTCAAACGATTAATCGTGATTAATCGCATCCAAAATAAAAGTTTGTGTTTACATAATATATGTGGGTGCACTGTGTATAATTATTTTGTGTATATATATATACACAAAGTACACACACATGTATGTATATTTAAGAAAAAAAATATTATATATAAAATATTTATATTTGCTATAAATTATATATAAATGTATATACAGTATATACATGAAAATATTTCTTAAATATATACAAGCATGTGTGTGTATTTATATACATATAAAATAATTATACACAATGCACCCACATATATTATATAAACACAAACTTTAAATTTTGGATGCGATTAATCGCGATTAATCGTTTGCCAGCCCTACTTATTTATAATTTATATACTTTATGTAAGCTATTTACATCATGCAACTGTCATGTAAATACATGTATGCCAATATGAGCAATATTAAACAGTGAATAAAACAAAAATGCATGTCAGACATTAAAAGATAGCTTTTGTTGAGGGTAACAGTCTATAATTGTGAAAGTGTTTGGCATAAGACGGATACAATTCTTGAAACTGAAAAATGCAAATTACACCATCAAAAACAGTCTGCAATAAACATAAGTTAGACCGTCTAAATGGATGTTGATGAAAGTGAACCTCTTATTTGGTGCAGCTTCGATCGTGACACAATTATGATTATTACAGTGCGCCATTCTGAGTCGTGATATTCCTACAACACCCGCAGAGATGAGCTTTAGTGTGGCAGAGAGGTGAAAACAGCAGAACTCGGCAGCCCATAAGACTCATTTTAATGCAGATATAATTCTTCAGTCTGTCCCGCTGGAAAAATCAATGCTGAGAAACTTCTGGCATCCCGACAGCACTGATTCTCTCTGCACATGACAGCCAATCCACTTACAAGAATTAGGATGAGAGAGGCTTCACAGAGGCCAGCCAAAACTCGACCGGAAGAGTCCAGAGATGAGTCTCGACTCAGCAGAAACAGGAACATCCAATCAAAAAGAGTGATCGCATAAAGCAAGGCGACTCAGGATAAATGCTTATTGGAACTGATCCACCCTGCATTAATTAAATTTTACATTTTATGTAGAAGATAAGTACGGAAGCCCTGAACCGCAATCTAAAAAAAAATAAAAATCTAGCAGTTCGAGATTAAAGTCGAAACATTTTGAGAGACGAGAGTACGAGAATACAGTCTTCCGTAGAAGCTGCGCGTGTGTGCTTGCCATTGTCTCACATTGCCGCACACACAGGCATTCATAATGGCCAATAATGGCCGAGAGCTGCTCTGCTCTGATTGGTCAGATGGCCCAGTTTGCTGTGATTGGTCAGGGCTAATTATCATATCTAAGCTCAGCTCTTGATACACATGAACATCACGAACCAAACTCTCCCAGTCTCAGGTTCAACTACAGTGTTTGAGGGCGGAGCTAAGAGATGCTGTTCAGCCAATGAAAACCATAGACTGGCATTATGCAAATTAGTTACGAAGGTCAATGCAGGAAATAAGACTCGACTCGTTTCGAAGCTTTGCAGAGCTGTTACATTCACAACCAGCTGTTTCAGAGAATCCTGTAAACAACCGGTCAGCGTCTCACCGAAGTCACTGTCGCACGAGTCGGGTCCGTCTCTGGTCCTGCAGACCTGTGGTCCGGCGTCCAGCTGACAGGCCTTCGCTATGGACGTCACCAGATACTCGTCCTCGGTGTTCCTCCAACCCCACCAGCTGATCTCGGGCTGACTGCAGCGAGCGATGACCGCCCCGTTACGCTGGTGCCTGGCGGACAGACCACAGGACATCAGTCATTCTTAAAGGGATAGATCACACAAAAATAAACTAGCCCATAATTTACTCACCCTCAAGTCATCCTATGTGTATGTGACTTTCTTTCAGACAAATACAATCAGAGATATATTAAAAAATGTCCTGGCTCTTGCAAGCTTTATAATGGCAGTGGATTGCAATCATCAGATTGAAGCTCAAAAAAGTCATCATAAACGAACTCTACACAGCTCCGGCGGTCAATAAAGTCCTCATGAACCAAGCGTTTGTGTAAGAAAAATGTTAAATCGGAAAATGTATTAATATAACACTGACTGTATTCGTCTGAAAGAACATATACACATAGGGCGAGTAAATCATGGGCTAATTTTAATTTTAAAGTGAACAGCTGCTTTAATTAGACAGGGCTGGATATAAGGCTGAGATGAGTTTGAGAGGACTGGACATCTCTCACCGGTACACCACCACAGGAATCCTCTTCCAGGACCTGAAGGAGCCCACGCTCTCCAGCTCTTTATCTGTGATCCAGACGGGCACCAGCAGCTTCTGAGGGTAACTCGAACACAACCTACGAGACAGAACGACCAGAGTCTGAGACTGAAACCGACACACGTGAACACCACCACCAATTTCAGTTACACGGAAAAAAATAATTATTAATTATAGTTTTATGATACACACCATATCAGCAGCAAACGCGATTATCAGTAGTAGAAATCATCATAACTACGGATGCACTGAAAATTCTGGATGCACTTTACTTGGCAGATACCGAACATTACTATTAATTAAAATTCACTATTAAATTACTAATAATTAAAAAATAATTATTATTAAAAAAAAAAAATCATTCAATTAAAAATCACTATTAAATTACTAATAATTAAAAATAATTATTATACTTTTTTTTAAATCATTAATTTCTCAATTTATGTTGTTTTTTTGTATAATTGTATTTTTAATAGGCCTTTTGATTATTTCAATTATTTTACCTAATCTGAATTAAAATAAGAAGCCAATAAAATAACCACACGTTTGTTTAAAAGAAAATAGCCAATGTGATAAACTCATAAGTAGTGCTCAGTTATTTAAATATCAATTTATATCAAATTTACACAAAAATAGATTAAATTGTTGTCAATAATATTAAATATCAATTTCATATCTAAGGGGCGGGGCAGGATGGATTTTTTTCGTCTTCATTCTTTCGGCCAAAAATCAAAAATGCAGATATTTTTCGACGGGCAAAATGGATGAATCCCTAATTACAACCATAACAACAATAAAATGTCAAGAAACAAAGACAATTAAATACAATAATTTAACATATTTCTTACAACAAATACAGTAAAAATATAGATATTATATTAGCGACAGCAGCAAATGTATTTGCCATTTCAGTGAAATCTGATTAAATAAATAGATATATTTTTGAAAATGTCCATTACTGACATTTCTGAATAAAACCATTGCCATTTCAATAAAACATGCTTTATATTATTTATTAAATAAATAAACAATACAATAACATTTACTGTTTTATATTGGTATTATTTTACTTCATATTTTACAAACCCATCATGATTTTTTTTAACTAAACATAGTATTTAACTAAACATAGCTTATGATTGTAATTGTTCAAGTGGAGTGTTGTTTAAATAATATTAACATAATTGACAGCAGCGACACCAAATGCACAGTATTTTGAGACAATTCTGATACTAGTCCTATCAGTTTACATTCATTCAACAAACTTAATACCTTTTGACCATGAAGTGCGTTAAACTGGCGTACATGAAAGTGTTTGAACATCAAATATATCATCACACATGAGGATTAAAGTCATTTTCTCTTATTCTGATGTTCTGATTAATCACAAACACACACTTCATCTCAGTCTCATTCCCGCTGTGTGTCTCACCCTCAAATGAAAAAACTCCAATTATTTCCTCATGTCCTCGATGACCGACCTTACACACACACACACACACACACTCGAGTGTGTCTGACGTGACTCATGTGGCGCAGCAGGTTCAGGCTCGCTTTAATTATCCATCTCTACACTGCCTGCACTATCTGCTCGTTTTAGGAAAATATCAGAAATCTGTTCAATTTAAAGAGGCCGTTTGATGTCAATTTTCCAAATGTTGCTGTAGTTTCAGGCTCTACTAGAACAGGTTTTCCTGTCGAATGTTGATTATTCTCCTCATATTCTCCATTGTTGCGGCTCCTCTCTCCACAGTCTGTCAGTAACGCTCTGTTTACTTCCTGTCTCTGTGAAGCCCCTCCTTCTGAAAAGCACACTGTGCTCTGATTGGTCAGCTGGAGCGGTGTGTTGTGATTGGTCGAGCGCTTCGAGTGTGTTTGGGAAATGCCCCGCCCCTTTCCATAACCTTCAGTTTAACACACTACTGACTAACTCAACCAGGCCCCGCCCCTTTATTCTGCATATTAATTATTATAATGAGGAATATTGTGACGTGTTCGTTCCCGGATTTCTCGATATTAATCGATTCTCATTTTTACGAACTGATATCGATTCTTAAATCTCAAGAATCGATTAGTCGTCCTGTTTCATTTGAATGAATGGATCATTGTATCGCGGCTGCGCGCATCCAAAAAAAATCGCAATAATCTTTGTCCGTTGTTACTATTGATATGAAACAAAGTCTCAATTTTCAAATTACGTCCATTTTCTTTAGAAATTCAAAAACATAAATATCGTTTTGTCGCTGTGGCGTGAGATCGCTCTGGAGAAGCAGCAGCGCTGATCTCTCTTCCGGCTTAATAATACCAGTCACAGCGCCAAATAAACATGAATGAGCATCTGAAAGTGTGTTAAAGATAGAGTACAACTTATCCAAATCCGGATCATGTCACATTGATTCACTCAATCAGCGTTTCAACCGTGGAAAGACGTCAGTTAAACAGCTTGTAATCAATGTCATGTATCGTCATATTTACCTCAGAAAACCCACATCAACTCGTTAGTCAGCTAGAAAAAATAACTCTAGAGGAGCATTTTGCTAAATATATACACCACATTACATATGCATTATAATCTTAATGTTCTTCAATATTTAATGCATATTTGAATTATCTGGCAAGTTTGACAGTCGCCATTTAAATGTATATATATAAAAATAAATAAAAGTGTAATTTAAGTGTTTGTATAGCAACAAAACAGTTCATTATTACCTTCATATTAGGCTAATGAAGCCCAACTAGACTCCCATAGTTTACAGCATTAGTTAGAGATTTGATTTCCTTTTATTGTAACTGATATCCAAAATAATCGAATTGTGAAATGTGTGTCAATACCCAGCCCTAGTTCCCATCCATCCATCATAATCACAGTCGGATCTTACTTGTAGTTGCTGTTGATGTCGGACACCCTCCAGGCGTTCTGCATGTCGAAGCCCATCCGCTTCACCTCCACCTCCAGCCTGTGCCGCACATGATCACCTGACACAAACACACACACCGCTTCCTCAGCGATATGCAGGTCTGGAGTGTATTTGCATTTTCTAAAGTATCTCGAGATGTGTGTTCACTATCAGGTGAGGTGTGTGTACCTGGTCTGCACAGGTGCAGGTGCTGGTCTTCATCGTCCGTGTTTCCTCCTAAACACCAGGCGTGATAGGCCAGCGCGAACAGCTCCTCCAGACGGGCCGGGTGTGTGATCGCGCGGTTCAGGCGCTTCAGCCACTCCTCACACTGCTTGAACGTCGAGAAATGACACCTGACACACACACACACACAACGCGGATTACAGCCGATTCCTCCCACACACACACTGAAAGCTGAGAGGGGCAATAACACTTTAGAGTTAGGCCTCAGCTGGTAAAGGGGTCATGAACTTTCACGAGTTGATCGAACTGAAGTGTGTGTTGGCAGTGCCTCTGTACACACACACAACCATCATAATAATGATGAAAACCATACAGTGTTTTAGCTCTAATCTCCTCTAATGTTTTCCCCTGCCTCATATTGAGCCAAATCAAGAGTGTGTGTAACAGAGTGTGTGTGAGAGTGTATGATATGTGTGAGAGTGTGTGTGAACGTGTGTTAGAGGGTGTGTGTGTGTGTGTGTGTGTGTGTGTGAGCGTGTGTGCGTGTGAGTGTGTGTGTGTGTGTTTGTGTAAGAGTTTCTATTAGTGTTTGATAGTGTATTATGAGTGAGTGTGTATGTGCGAGTGTGTATGTGTGCGAGTCTATGAGTGAGAGAGTGTGTGTGAAAGTGCGCGTGTGAGTGTGTGTGTGTGTGTGTGTGTGTGTTTGTGTAAGAGTTTCTATTAGTGTTTGATAGTGTATTATGAGTGAGTGTGTATGTGCGAGTGTGTATGTGTGCGAGTCTATGAGTGAGAGAGTGTGTGTGAAAGTGCGCGTGTGAGTGTGTGTGTGTGTTTGTGTAAGAGTTTCTATTAGTGTTTGATAGTGTATTATGAGTGAGTGTGTATGTGCGAGTGTGTATGTGTGCGAGTCTATGAGTGAGAGAGTGTGTGTGAAAGTGCGCGTGTGAGTGTGTGTGTGTGTTTGTGTAAGAGTTTCTATTAGTGTTTGATAGTGTATTATGAGTGATTGTATGTGTGAGAGTGTATGAGTGAGAGAGTGTGAGAGAGTGTATGAAAGTATGCGTGTGTGTGTGTTTGTGTAAGAGAGTGAGTGCGTCTGTGTGTGTGAGAGTTTCTATAAGTGTTTGATAGTGTATTATGAGTGATTGTGTGTGTGTGTGTGTGTGTGTGTGGATAAGTCTGATGTGAGGAATCTGATCTTTTGTAATCAACAGAAATCTTCAGCTAAACGGCACAAGCGTGGTGATGTGATGAGAGGCATGAAGGTCAGATTTAAAAGAACCAATTAGTTCAGCGAACAGCAGGAGGAAGTCCAAGACTATCAGACCGCGCGCGCGCGCGCGTGTGTGTGTGTGTGTGTGTGTGTGTGTATTACCTCACTACTTTAGAGTCTTTGCAGATGATGTGTAGCTGGAACATATCTCTGCTCTCAACGCCCTCAATGAGCCTCAGAGGAACCTGCACACACACACACACACACACACAATCAGCCAATCAGAGAGAAGAAGACTTACTCACATGACTGCAGCAACCAATCATGAGCATCAAACTACAAACTCAACAATGTCACAGTTTTAAATGTAACTCTTGCCCATCGGATGCAGAATAAAACATGTAACAGTGTAAAATAATTAAAATGTCATAAAAATAATTAAAATTCATTTCTTAAATAGTGATACTGCAAGTTATTGAGGCCTGTTATACTGATATAAAAGGCATTGATAGACTACAAAGTTAAAGCCTTAATATTGATATAATATAATATAATATAGTGCTGGGCAGCGATTGATTAATCGCATTCAAAATAAAAGTTTGTTTACATAATGTGTGTGTACTGTGTATAATTATTTTGCATATTTAAATACACACATCTGCATGTATATAACTAAGTGTTTGCATGTATATACTGTATATATATATTTATACACAATTTGTATAATATATAAATAACACATTTTTCTTAAATATATACATAATTATACACGGCACACACACATATATTATGTAAATTCAAACTTTTATTTTTAATACGACAGCCCTAATATAATTATAAATTAAATATGATACTAATCAGAATATTAGAATGCTGAAAATTCAGCTTTGATCACAGGAATAAATAAATTTATTAATAATACATTTATATTTTAATATTAAAATTTAATAAAATAATAAATAAATAAATAATTTTTTTAATATATATTTACATAGAAATCAGTAAATTGTAATAATATTTCACAATATTACTGTTTTTAACTGTATTTTTGATTAAATTAATTCAGCTTTGATTACTATATATACAGTATATATTCTGCCATGTTAGTAATATTATATAGCGTAATAAAACACAATATGATGTATCCAGACTGCATCGATGTGAGAAACATCAAAACAGACATTAACAGGGGGAAACGAAGACATGAAATGCAGGGATGAAGAGGTCAGAGGTCAGAGGTGAGGGTGCAGATTACTCACAGAAATCTCACTGTCCACACCAGGATACATCTACAACACCGACACAGGGATGAGGAAGAGGAGGACAGGAAGAGGAAGAGAGGGTGGGGGAAAAAAAGAGGGAGATGAAAAGGTGACTCAGCAAAACGAGCAAACAAAGAGGAGGATATAAATGGAAGGGTATGGAGAGAGAGAGAGAGAGAGAGAGAGAATTGTTTTGAAAAAAAAGAGGTCTTAAATCTCAGGGTCACATGATGCTCAAAGTGCAAGGGATTCTGGGAAGTATCATAAGGATTTCAGTCTCAAGCTTAAAGGAATCTTCGTTTAGCATTACGTGGATTACGACAACATTTCATCTCATCCCTAATTTTTCAGACGTCTATGTAATCGGAATGAAACTCATTCATGTTAAAGGTGCAGTGTGTAATATTTAGGACGAATATGCAATATCATATGCATAACTATGTTTTCAGTGGTGTATAATGAACCGTTATGTTTTTATTAGCTTAGAATGAGCATTTCTCTCCACACACACAAGGTCTCCTTTAGAGCCAGACCGATATATCGGCAGACCGATATTAGGCATTTTCCAAACTATCGGTATCGGCAGTTATAATGGCCGATAAATGAATATTTCAAAAATAAAATAAAAACAGACGAAACACACTTGAACCATGTCATGAGTGTTGGAGTTGTATAGTTTGTCCACCAGAGGGCGCTCTACACCGTTCCTGTTGGCAACACTCGTTGAGTTGGGTATGAGACATACATTGCTTGAATAACAATTAAAAGAACGTCCCCATCAGTTCTCTTAACTCAAATAAGCATGACAAAATTTGTGACTATCATGTCCAGTTTCAAATAAATAAATGAAAATATCGGCCGATATATCGGATTTTAAAACCCAAAAATATTTGTATCGGTATCGGCCTTCAAAATCCTTTATCGGTCGGGCTCTAGTCTCCTTACATCGACATTTCTACGGTGGGGCTATGTTGTTCTTCGTGTAAAGAAGCTGCTAAAGTCAGCGAATAAAACACTGACACGATCATGAAAAACATGAGAACAGTCACAAAAACATCGTTTCACTGATTAATTAAGTAAACCTAATTTTTTTATTTATCTTTGTAAAGAAACCTCATTGCTAACTGGCTATTCTCTGCTGTCTCAGATGATGACATCACTTTCTGACAGCCACCGTAACTTCCGTTGGGTGCAATTCGCAACATCACCACTAGATGCCACTAAATCACACACTGCACCTTTAAAGGAACAAATACTGTCATAAAGCGACATGCATTTTAATAATTTAATGTTATTTACATCCTATTAGTATTTATTAATGTTTTATTATTATTATTAACAATATCAACACTTTTGAAACAGGTAACATCCCTTTAAACATGTCTGCTGGCCATTCAGACGTCAGAACGACCCCGCAGGAGAAAGAGTTCAAGATCAGCGATGGTTTACTTAGATCACAGAAACAGGTCAAAGGTCAACCCTAAAACTCCCTCTCCTTCAGACCTGAAGTGCGTCGACACAGAAACACAGAGAGGGTTTGAACACACGTATGAGATAAGAGGCTTTTCTCTGCACTGATGATGCGTTTACACTGACAGACGTCAGCCAATCACGGCTGACCCTCCACTGCAGGCTCCATGTGTGCGTTTATACTGTATATGTATACAATTTTTGGATTTATATACTTAAATTATATATATTTTAACTAATACAACATTTTCTCTCTATGTGCGTGCGTAATATTATATATATATATATATATATATATATATATATATAGATTAGGGTTGTGCAAAAATTAATTGCGATTAATCGCATCCAAAATAAAAGTCTGTGTTTACATAATATATTTTTGTGTGCTGTATATAATTATTTTGTATATATAAATACACAAACATGCATGTATATATTTAAGAAAATGTGTTATTCATATATAAAATATTTATATTTATATAATTTAGATTATGTATTTAAATATATATATATATATATATACAGAAATTAAGCGCAAATAATTCTTAAATATATACATGCATGCTTAGGTATTTATATATATATATATATATATATATATATATATATATATATATAAACGGTATATTAGATTAAAAAAATAGAAATATATTCATATTTAAATATCTATTTAAATAGTGCATGGCATTTTTATTATGAGGTCTGTTTATATTTTAAATAAATACTATACTATTTTATGTATAAAATGTTATGTATAGAACTTTAAATATAAATATAATTTAAAATATTTTTCTATTTCTATTTTAAATAAGGTAATATATTCGAATATGTACAAAATATAAATATTTGTATTTACATATTTAAATAGTTTAACTATTACATTACATTTTTGATATACATATATACACATAATAATATATAGATTTTTCAATTTTTTCAACATATCATAACGCAACATTTTTTTTAAAATCAAAGTCATAAATTGCTCTGCTAACAGCGCTAAACAATAGAAAAAAATACGTCTGCTTCAAAACAGCTTTCCTGAACACGGCGATTAAACTGATGCAGGAGAAAGTATTTTATATTTAGATTATCACATTTAAAACTATTCTAAACATCAACTCCACTAACGAAGCAACAGCGCTGGACCTGCTTGAAGTCGAGGGAGGTTGTGGGTTGAAAGAAAGAGAAAGAGAAAAGGAGTGTGGTGTGCCAACATGAGCTCAGTTTCAGGTCAGGTCAAAGGTCACGGAGATGACCGGAGACGTGAAACACACACACCGTGACAGGATCGCTCTCTCTCGCTTGTGTTGTCGGTGCGCTTACGTTGATGATGGAGTCTTTGAATTTGATGTGAAGTCTGTAGTTGGAGATGGCGATGATGGCATCGTCCGCTCGGCCCAGAAACTCCACACACTCGCCCTGCAGGACAGGGAACGGGACCTGGAGCGGGACACATGTATAGAGGAGAGGTTAGCTGATATAGAAATGAACATCAGGCTTCTGCATCTCTTGGTCTGTTGCGTTTGAATGTGGCTTTCTGGAGTTTGAAGCTGTTTTTCCTGTAGCTTCTGCTTCCAATTTTCCTTTCCCATAATGCCATCTGTGCCAGCGGCTCGTGTCATTGCCCAGTTAAAGCCCTGCGCTGAGCCTACAGAGAGCCAAACACGAAGCGGTTCGGGCTGGTTTTAAGAGGTTCGTACTACAGTTAACAAGGAAACGTTTGTCTTTCCAGCGTTTTCTGAAAGTGTGTGTGTGTGTGTGTGTGTGTGTGTGTGTGTGTGTGTGTGTGTGTGTGTGTGTGTGTGTGTGTGTGTGTGTGTGTGTGTGTGATTTCTGTCTCTAAATAGAATTGCAAAGTGTTGACTAAGTTAAACAAGCTGAACTCATTTTATGAATCTGGGGTGTTTCTTCAAACAATAACAAAAACTGGAAACCAGTTTGAAAATGGTTATTATTATTGAAACTCCATTCAGTGACACTAGAGACACAAATTAGACATTGGATCTAAAAACATGCAGATCACTTAAAATGTATTTATTATTTTTAGGAAAACTTGTTGGTCCATTGATCTTTACTGTGATGGTAGATTTAAGTGATTTTTGGGGTAAATCTGTTATTAAATTATTTATTATTAAAATATAATGTATATTCAAACATTTTATATTTATATAAATAATATAATTTTTTTTACATTAAATATATATTTTTAGACATACATACATATATAGTATATATATACACATACATACACACACATATGTATATATATATATATATATATATATACACACATACACATATATATACATATATATATATATGTGTGTGTGTGTGTGTGTGTGTGTGTGTGTGTGTGTGTTTGTGTACATATAAAATGTTATGAATATACATTATAATTTAAGAATAAATAACTTAACAGATTTCTAATTTAATAACAGATTTCTGTTTAATAACACACACACACACATATAAAACAATTGAATACCATTTAAATAATTACAATTTATATTAAAACATAATTAAAATATAAATACATGTCTAGTCAAGTCATCCTTATTTATATTGTAGATTGTTTAAAAGCAGCTTTACAGAGATAAACATAGAGTTTAATTCTAATTTAATTCTTATTTACTTTAACATTAACACACATTCCTGGTCTTGTGAATAGTTCATCAGTGCACAATATTCCAACTGAAATTGAAGTTTGTCTTCAAAATCTTTTCATTAAAATGTAACGCGTCAGCTGGCATCATGAATCCTTACTTTCCCCCTCTACATTTCCCATTAAATACTCAAAACTACATTAGATTACAACTACAACAAATCAAAGCGCATGCTTATTATATTTTGATGAAAGATGGAATAAAACGGACTAACTTGCTTTCTGGAATGACTTGACCAAGAGAGCCGCCATGATGTCTACAACTATATAACTCAACAATCAATTCCTTATGAATTAAATCAAGACTTGCAGCCTTTTATTAAAGTTATGAGTATGCCTGAAATGTCATTTAAACTGGTCTATTTGTGTAAGAATGCGTGTGTGTGTGTGTGTGTGTCTCGACCTTCAAGATAATAAACGACTAAGTGACTGATAACAGCATGTCAGGAGAATATACAGTCATATCGCATCCATCTCTCAGTCATTATACTCAGATTTACACCAGCCGCTGATGTAACAGCTCATATTTAAGAGATATTTATAGGCAATTTTATGCTTGTACTCCAGTGTCCACGAGTGGACTTTAGGAAAGGAGAAATAAAGCATGGTGGTGTCTGGTGTATTCTGCTGATATATGGGAAAACTGCATCCATATTACATCAACCGAGTGACACACAACGAGTCATGAAAGCAGTGTTGCTTCAAAGGGATCGGGTGAGCGCTGGGAGAACGACTCGTACCACAGATCTTCACCGAGAGAGTCTGACAACCCACACGACGGAGAACTGCTCCAAACACACATCACATGAAGACCAAATAAACATAGACTGAAGGCTGCGTGAAGGAGGATGCTTGCATTCGCGAATGCTGTTTATCTTTCGGCGAAAACAGTCATTGTTCCTCGATCAAAATAACAAAATATATGAGCACAGAGGCATGGCATTGTTATTAGGATCTCTGCATGCACATCTTTACATTTGCATCCCAATGCAACTGGATGCATGCGTTCATCTTTAAGGACAAATAATTATGGTAACCCCCTAAATAATCAAACCCCTAAATAATCAAACCCCAAATAATCCAACCCCCAAATAATCATCAAACCCCTAAATTATTAAACCCCTAAATAATCAAACCCCAAATAATCAAACCCCCAAATAATCAAACCCCAAATAATCAAACCCCCAAATAATCATCAAATCCCTGAATTATTAAACCCCCAAATAATCAAACCCCCAAATAATCATCAAACCCCTGAATTATTAAACCCCCAAATAATCAAACCCCCAAATAATCAAACCCCAAATAATCAAACCCCCAAATAATAAATCAACCCCCCAAATAACAGTCAGACCCCCAAATAGTCAAACCCCCAAATAATAAAAAAAACCCCCAAAAAATAATTAAACCCCCCAAATAATCAAACCCCCAAATAATAATCAAACTCCCAAATAATAATCAAACCCCCAAATAATAATCAAACCTCCAAATAATCAAACTCCCAAATAATCAAACCCCCAAATAATAATCAAACCCCCAAATAAATCACCAAACCCCCAAATAATCACCAAACCCCCAAATAGTCAAACCTCCAAATAATCAAACCCCCAAATAGTCAAACCCCCCAAAAAAGTCAAACCTCCAAATATTTAAACCCCCAAATAATCAAACCTTAAAATAATCAAACCCCCAAATAATCAAACCTTAAAATAATCAAACCCCCAAATAATCAACCCCCCGAAAAATAGTCAAACGCCCAAATAATCAAACCCCCTAAATAAATCAAACCCCCAAAAAATAATCAAACCCCCAAATAATCATCAAACCCCCAAATAATCAAACCTTAAAATAATCAAACCTCCTAAATAAATGAAACCCCCCAAAAATAATCAAACCCCCAAATAATTAAACCAAAAGATGTCCAGTCCCAACTCAAAGCGATTGTTTTCCTTAAAACAGTCCAAAACTGTTGTAGTGAGTTTTACACACACAAACATCAACCTTACAATAATGTGCACTGATGAATCGATCACAGTAAGACCAGGAACATGCCAAGAGTCCTTCATCTGGACTTTAAGTGCTGCATTTAGACTCGCAGGTTTGTGCAAAGTCATTGAATGACAGGCAATGTCGAGTTCTCCCACTCTTGTTCCCGTGGTTGTCCCAGCTGTATCGTGTCATTGCTTCGTCCTTTTGATTCATTTCACTCTTTTCACCACCACATCTACTATTCCCCATCTCCCCATCCCTCATTTCAGTTCCTTTACACTGATATTTCCTATGTAGTCTGAGGTGTGTTGACCCACTTATAAGATAAATATATTTTTAAATGTATAAACCTAATAATTATATTTACATTATTATCATTATTATAATTACAATAAAGAATAATAATTATTAGAGATGGACCGACGTATCGGCCAATAATCTGTTTCGGCTGAGGAAAGCCGAAACTTTGTCCATTTTTATCACAAAATTCATACAATTCATAAATGGGGTTTTGATGCTCTTAAATGTGACATGGCAGATCGCTGTAGAGCCAAATGAGAGGGTTTCCAGTAGTTTACAGCATTAGTTGGGAAAGTGTTTTGTTTCCTTAAGAAAATCAAACTACTGGTATCGGCAGATATAATTCTGAATTCTGATACGGACAAATGTTTCTGTATTATCGGTAAGGGCAGATGTAATTCTGAATTATCGGCATGAGAGCAGATGTAATTCTGAATAATCAGTATGAGCAGATGTAATTCTGAATTATCGGTAAGGGCAGATGTAATTCTGAATAATCGGTACGGGGAGATGTAATTCTGAATTATCTGCACAGCAAATATGTTTGAATTATCAGTACAGGCAGATGTAATTCTGAATAATCGGTACGGGCAAATATGTTTCTGAATTATCGGTAAGGGCAGATGTAATAATGAATAATCGGTACAGGCAGTGTTACGCGGTTTAACGTTGGGGACACTGTTGTGTTGTTCTTGTTCGTTTTGTTGTTTTCTGTTTCCTGCCTTATAGGTTATTAGTATGGACAGATATAATTCTGAATTATTGGTACGGGCAGATATTAATAATCGGTATGGGCATATATAATTCTGAATTATTGGTACGGGCAGATATAATTCTGAATAATCGGTCTGGGCAAATGTAATTCTGAATTATCGGTATGGGCAGATATAATTCTGAATAATCGTAAGGGAAAAATGTAATTCTGAATAATTTGTACGGGCAGATATAATTCTGAATAATCGGTAGGGGCAAATATAATTCTAAATTATCGGTATGGGAAAATGTAATTCTGAATAATCGGTACGGGCAGATATAATTCTAAATTATCGGTATGGGAAAATGTAATTCTGAATAATTGGTACGAGCAGATATAATTCTGAATAACCGGTACGGGCAGATATAATTCTGAATAATCGGTACGGGCAGATATAATTCTAAATTATCGGTTTGGGAAAATGTAATTCTGAATAATCTGTAAGGGCAGATATAATTCTAAATTATCGGTATGGGAAAATGTAATTCTGAATAATCGGTACGGGCAGATATAATTCTAAATTATCGGTATGGGAAAATGTAATTCTGAATAATCGGTACGGGCAGATATAATTCTAAATTATCGGTATGGGAAAATGTAATTCTGAATAATCGGTACGGGCAGATATAATTCTGAATAATCGGTACGGGCAGATATAATTCTGAATAATCGGTACGAGCAGATATAATTCAAAATTATCGGTATGGGCAAATATAATTCTGAATAATCGGTACGAGCAGATATAATTCTGAATAACCGGTACGGACAAATATAATTCTGAATAATCGGTACGGGCAGATATAATTCTAAATTATCGGTATGGGAAAATGTAATTCTGAATAATCGGTACGGGCAGATATAATTCTGAATAATCGGTACGGGCAGATATAATTCTAAATTATCGGTATGGGCAAATATAATTCTGAATAATCGGTACGAGCAGATAAAATTCTGAATAACCGGTACGGGCAAATATAATTCTGAATAATCGGTACAGGCAGATATAATTCTAAATTATCGGTATGGGCAAATATAATTCTGAATAATCGGTACGAGCAGATATAATTCTGAATAATAGGTACGAGCATATATAATTCTGAATAATCGGAACGAGCATATATAATTCTGAATAATCGGAACGAGCAGATATAATTCTGAATAATCGGTACGGGCAGATATAATTCTGAATTACGGCTATATATATCGGTGGAGAAATTTAGTATCTGTGCATCTCTAATAATTATTATTAAAATTCATTAGTATACTTAATTGTATCTAATTATAATCATTATACAATTATTTTATTATTATTAATCATTAATCATTAAGGACATGAGGCGAAACTCGTGGTCTGGTGAGTGAAACTGACCTGTAGAGCGTCGTCTTCTTTGACCAGCTCTTTCTGGGGGAACAGGTCCCGGGCCTGAATATACTCCAGGCTGGGCGGTCCCTCCTCACCCTGAAAACACACAACACACATTATTAGATATCAACTTCATAAAACAAACAGTTCAAACAACTTCATGCATGAGATACGAACATCGAGGGTCATATAATGGTGTCATTTAAACATGTCTGTCTAACTTGTGTAACTTCCTCATGCACACATATGGAGAGTGGAAACCTGTGTCTCTCATCTGACATTTACAGCAGTGACGTATCCGTTCTGCTCCGGTCAGAAAATACAATCAACCTGAGACGCTTGACTGATGGCGCGAGTGCAGGACAAATGAATAATTAGTTAGAGATGACAGACAACCATAACAGCTGTCATCAGAGAAAAACATCAACCATATTTAATATGTACCAGCGTGAGTTATGAGCAATTACTGAATAATTGGTCATATGACATGTACTACGAATGAATGGATGAGAAAAATCAACTATTTTTTTAAGACTGCAATCATTGATTTAAAAGGCAAAAAAAGAGCTCCAGATTTACTATGTACGCAATACGGATGCACAAAAAAAATCTGATTATTATTGTTATTCATTATTATTATTAAAACTATTTAGCAAATAAGAAATGACCTGTAAAATATAATTAAAATAATATTATAAAATAAATATTTAATGAAATACAATTTATTAAATTAATTATTCAATTAATTAATAAATTCAATTAAAATAAATATATTACAATTTATATACAATAATAATATTGTTATTTACTATTATTAAAACTATTTTGCAAATAATAAAAGAAAAAATAAAATGATTATTTAACAACTATTTTTAATACTACATATATTATCTTATATACATATATTATATTATAGATGTTTTAGATAACATCTATAATATTATCTAAAAAAAGCTAATTTAATATTTATGTCTCAATATCTTTATTTTTTTCAAATGTTAACCATCAAGCGTTTATTTGGCAGAAAACCACAGCTTCTTTCCTTTTTGGAAACAGTTACATACACTTCTCATTACAAATTATTATTATTATAAACTTTTTTATTATAGATTTTAACGCATATAATACAAAAATCTGTAGTAAATAAAACACTTGATGCTGTATATAAGAATGTAAACACACACACACACACACAGGACCGTGTGCTTCGACTAATCCAGCTCATTTCACACAATATTCATGCGCGTCAGAAACGGCTCTTCACAGGGTACGTGATCACCGGCATCTAGAGTGGATTAAACATTGATCTAAAGAGACCTTGAGCCGCCGTTCACATCACAGGATGAGGTGAAAGACCAGCAGACACAGGGGGAAGAAAAAAAACCACACACACTTTACAATGTGCAACAATCAAAGACTGCTTCCCGAAAAAAAATAGGAATGGCCAGAGCACATATTACACCGTGAGAAACATCTGAAGACTTCAACTAGAAAATGCAGGTGAACACAGTGTTCTGCAAGTTTCATCACTTCTTTCCACTTTGTGCAGCAGTTTGGGAATCAATTACCACACAGGACATGTTATGGTTACAAGTGAAATGAGCTTCAGCACGAGAACGCGTCGAGCACATCAGAGCCAGGTCACTGGACCGAGGAGTTACCGAGAGAAGACAAACATTACAGTCAGACGTACAGTTTATACATGATGCATGTACTTCAGAACATGCACAATAAGGCCAAGAGCTTTGTTTAAGAAAGTACTTTAATGCAAAAGTGACCCCTTAGGAGGACACAGCAATCTGATGTCAAAAGGTCAAAGGGCAGATGAACGTCTGCGAAAAAGACCAAGTGGAATTTTGCATTTTGCAAGTTGATTTGAACTGGACTGGACTATTTAACATGTCAAACAAGAAAAGACTAAAATAATTTCATATAATATGAATATGTGCCTTGCATATATTAAACAGCATTTTAGCTTTGTCCAGATACTGTCTCAAACATTTTATTTACTTAAAGTACCCATTCAAAAAAAAAAAAACATAAGTAGTATCTATATTTTAACATTGTAAAATATAAATAATATAAATTAATTAACTTTGAGGAGACTTTCTAATTTTAGTAATTTTGAGGCAAAAAAATTCCTAAAGTAATCTAGAGCCCGACCGATAAAGGATTTTGAAGGCCGATACCGATACAAATATTTTCGGGTTTTAAAATCCGATATTCCGATATATCGGCCGATATTTTTTTTATTTATATATTAAATTTTGTCATGCTTATTTAAGGTAAGAAAACTGATGGGGATGTTTTTTTAATTGTTATTCCAGCAATGTATGTATCGTGACCAACTCAACGAGTGTTGCCCACAGGAACGGTGTAGAGCGCCCTCTGGTGGACAAACTATACAACTTCAACACTCATGACATGGTTCAAGCGTGTTTCGTCTGTTTTTATTTTATTTTTGAAATATTCATTTATCGGCCATTATAACTGCCGATACCAATAGTTTGGAAAAATATCGGCCCGATATTATCGGACTGCCGATATATCGGTCTGGCTCTAAAGTAAACCAATATCCTGAATATTTTCAGCAGATTATATTTACAGTGGTTTTGCATTTGAATTTAGTGACTTTTAGACGTTCACACTATAATAAAAAATAATTACAACAATTTTTAATGTTTGTCTGATAGGGATAGTTCACAAAAAAAGTGAACGTTATGTCATTTATGGCTTTCAAAGTCACATTAGAATAAAGAAAAATGCTATTTTACTGTTTAATAATTGAGAAAGGACTGAAGTCACATGACGTATTATATACTTTGACGTCTACATAGGTGTACCAGAGTAAAAAGCATTATTTTCACCTTGCTAATGCAACTAGACAACTACAGATTCCTCAAAGTTACACCTTTCATAGCGTGTTCCTGAGGGATGACTGCATGTTTCTGGGAAGGTTTTGGTGTGTGTTGTTTACTTTATCAGTAGGGAGAGACAAAGAGCAAATGACCCAGACACACACTCCGTCTACGACGTCCCGCAGTCACACACACACACCCCGTCTACCACAACCAGATGGACAGAGGACACCTCTGTAAGTGTGTGTGTGTGTAGAGTCTCTAAATTGTAACCCGACTGGCACAACAGCAGCTGAACCAGCTGTGCCGTGAAACACACACACACACACACACTCTCAAAATAGACTGGACAGATTCAATCAGGCTTTTAAACATCACACACAAGAGTTTTAGTAACCAATACTTAAACGTTTAAAGTCGGCATTAAACAGAAGTTGCGCTAGTCTTTTCATCCCTATTGTGGCGTATACAAGATACAAGAACAAATGTGGGCGGGGCTTGATTTTGTCTGTGGGGAATTGATTGGATGGTAGTGGTTTGCTATTGGTTGATCACATGTGAGTGACAGGTTGCCCCACCCTCACTAATCAGAGAAGAGATGAGATATTTTGATTAAAGACTGAGGCACATGAATTTTAAATAATGATGTGCATAGATACATCATTTCTAATAAATGCTGCAAAATATTAAAATATACAGTATATATATATATATAAAAAAAACAGGAACTGTCATTATGACTTTTGGTCGCCCAAATCTGGAATATTTGGAGACATGCTTGGATTCACCATAGAATAAATAAAGAATATTTAGATGCAAGTTTATACACAACATCATAAATGCTGAAATCAACTTCAGTTCATGAGATTTTCAGACACCAACACTGCATTAGATCAGAAATATGGATTTAAAGAAAATCACTGTGCAATACTTTGATATAAACTCATGACTGCATTATAAGCTGTGTGAACTATTGCTCCGAATGATGCCAGTCTGAAGGGGAAAAGGATGTTCCCGATGAACAGAGTGACAGGAGAGGTCAACACCGGTCACACACACACACACACACACACAAAATAACAACTAGCAGATTCTGACAGCATTTAAGATGTGACATTTATGATTTTATATCGTAAACAAGGCAGAGGTGGTGCTTTTACCCATAGAAGCTCGCCTCACACAGCTGTATGAACACATGCCACACTCCCAGAATCCCCATGGGTTTACTCCCACAATTCCACGGGGCAGACGGTATTTGCCACGGTGACGGTGGCAAATATCAAACATATTTATATTAAAAAATAATGGGACAAAAAGAAATCAAAAGACATTTAGAATAGATAAAAATGTGCGATTAATCGCGAGTTAACTATGACATTAATTCGATTAATCACGATTCAATGTTTTAATCGTTTGAGCACTATAAATAACAAAAAAAATATTGCGCCATTGACTTTAGAGCCGGTTTTAGTCTATATCTGTTCCTCAAAATAGCAACGCACCAATGCGGCTGAAAACACACCTCGTTTTCAGACCAACAGATGGGCACAAATGCATTTGAAATGAAAAAAAAAAATGATAAGCGCGTCGGGCTGAAACTAGCAAAAACAGTCGCCGGGTGTAAGATAGGGCCTTAAGTGTGTTTTTGGCTGGAATGGAGAATAGATGGGAAAAGTTCTGTCAGTTGAGAGAAATGAATGGTTGCAGAGCTCTTGTATTAGCCAAAGAAATCTCTTCACTCTTCAGCCGCCCCCTTTATCCCATGTAAATTATCCAGCACTTTCTCCATTAAGCGGATGAATGGAAAGCCATTGTTTCCGTGTCCTGAGGCGTGGAGCCAGCAGAAACTCTCCACAGGCAACGAGCCAGAGATCGGCTCACAGAAACACCCTTGAAGGTGAAATCATACTGGAACCAGTGTGAGGCTGTCAGAGGGAGAACGCCATTCATTCAGGTTTACATGCACAACTTCCGTTTCGATCGGACTGAATTCATTCTGATCGATGAATCTGAACCTAGTGTTCACATGAACACTAAACAAGTGATCGGTTGATGTGCACGTTTATATGTCACAAGCTTCAAACCAGAATAGGTTTTTTGACATAACCGCTCTCCTACATTAGTTCTTTATATGTTTTACACAACAGATTTAATCAGGGTGGCTACAGGTATAAACAATTTAAATTTAAGACTTTTTAATACCACTTCTAAATTAAATTTAAGACAAAAGTTACGATGGAATTATAAATGAAAACTGAAAATATACAGTAATATTTCCAAGTAAACACACTGTCTGTTCAAAAATATGGTGAAATGACAATACAATTGTCAATTGCGTATGTGCGGTCGCCTGTGGTGGAGTAAAGTGGAGTGAAAAGAAATATAGAATAATAAAAATTATTAAGTATATTAATAAAGGCTTAGATTTAATTTACTAATAAAGGCATAGAACCAGTTTATTTATAGTGTACTGATAATAGTTTTATATAATTAGTTTGTTAATTAAATTAATAAAAAGATTTTAAAAAAAGACTGAGATATGTTTGGTTATTGTACCTTTTAATTAATAAATTAAAATTAATTCGCTATATTTCAGATCAATATATTTATTTTCCTTAATTAACCCTAACTTTATTCTCATCATAAGAATTATAAATAATTGATTTCCGTATTAAATAATACTACAAACACTTAAAAATAAACAGATTAGTGCCCTGTTTTGAGGACAAGAAATGAAACCCAATGCGATATGATGATGAATGTCCAAAAGATGAAACTCTGTAACTGCCACCTAGTGTTCAGTAGTGTTCATGAAAATTGAAAATTGATTTAAGACTTTTTAATACTTTTGCCACCCTGTTAATATTTACCCAATGTCTGGTCATAATTTAGAGTAAATAACCATATGAGCTGGTGGATTTTGTCCTGCTTCACTTCACAGATGCTGAGGAAAAGGAGAATTTTAGAATAACATGAAGGCTTTAGTCCGATAACTAATGGATTATTTGGTTGCATGTAAACGTAGCCAGCATTGAGAGTGCATAAGAAAAGAGACAAAGTCCGTGAACGGTGGAACAAGCACTAATGAACCAGGAACAGCACTGCACGATTTGGGGAAACAAAAAGGTAAAACCAGAGCCCTTAAAAGCCCTTCTTGTGTGTTTAAAGCTGCACTGAAACTGTCTTTTGGACCCCATTGAAGTCCATTATATGGAGAAAATTAGAGCCCGACCGATAAAGGATTTTGAAGGCCGATACCGAAACAAATATTTGTTGGTTTTAAAATCCGATATATTTTTTTTTTCAGAAACGCGCAACAAAACATTAACAGATTTCCCTAACATTAGTTATTTGTAGTTATGTATGAGTTTTAACTAAAACAATATGATAATGCATTTTAAAAAGAAACTTGTTTCTTTTAATGTCGCAACAGGACAGAGGAATCAAAGCTCATTAAATGTTAACGTTAGCGGTCTTCCACTGATGATAGTGGCATTAGCTAGCTTTGTGGTTAGCTAGACTATGATGAGCCATAATTTAGCAATGGATTACATCATAATGTAAATTGTAAAATATACATTTTCAATATAACAGGCCGAGCAGAGATGATCCGTCTCATTTCTATAACTGTCACGTGCTATTAAAGAAATACTTCAGTCACATTGTCAAAAGTTAAAAGGACAGTCAGTCAACTAAACTGTAAAAACGTTTTTTTATTTTATTTTTTGAAATATTAATTTATCGGCCATTATAACTGCCAATACCGATAGTTTGGAAAATTTCTAATATCGGCCGATATATCGGTCTGGCTCTAGAGAAAATCCTGGAATGTTTTCATCAAAAAACCTTCATTTCTTTTCGACTGAAGAAAGAAAGACATGGACATCTTGGATGACATGGGGGTGTGTAAATTATCAGCAAAAGTTTTATTTAAAAGTGAACTACTCCTTTAAGTTGCAATGAAATATCCTATAGTTACGTTTACGTTAACCTGCAGCAAATAAATCCCAAGCTGTTGCAGTGATGTTTGGATGTGGAGGCACCAGAAAAGAGCAATAAATCACAGAACTGAAATGAGAAAAGAGAGAGGGGGGGGGGGTGATAGATTTAAGATCAATCTTTCTGATGGGCTTGAGTTTTCAATCCATCACTCAGTGAATCCCATGAGCAATTCATCACGTTCTCCATCCTCAACGTATATCTTTTCTTTTTCAATAAGCCGACGGATCAGTTCTGCTGCGTTTGCGTTCTGGTAAAAGACGGACGGAGACATCACTGTGGTTTAGTCCAACACCCAAACCTCCAATGAAAAGATTTGACTCTCCTAAAGAGCCTCGGCTGCAGACGTGCTATAAAAAGCTCAGTGACACAGGGATCTTCAAACGCTGCAGTGAGAACACACAGACTCCTTAAACAAGTTATAGGACAGAAATAGGCCCGGGAACGAGGCCAAAACTGAGACAAAAACGCAAGCAGAACCCAAACGTACGACGAGAGGACTGAAGCAGAAAGGAGATGTGATATTTTTAGCATCACCGAGGCTAGAAACATTCTCACAACACAAACCAAACATTCAGACAACGCATTTCAACAATGCAGTCCTAGTCTATTTTTAAGTAAAACTATTAAAATCATAATTGATAAAGCTAAGATAAAATATAAATAGATGAAAATTGTGTCAACAAAAAACTAATTGAAATTATTGCCTAAAAATATTCAATCTTAAACTGAAATCAAATCAAAAATAAATCACTAAATAAATGATAAAAAAAAAAATCAAAATGTAAAAAGAAATGCCAATTCAAATAAATAATGCTAAAATGCCACTAGTCATATTATACATATTTATGATTTAATTGTATTTTCATTTTATTTACTAATATACATTCTTGCAATACTATTTTATTTTCAAACGCCACCCGTGGACAGGTGTTGAAAATTAGCATGTATGCTATAATCACTAAAAACAAATGCATATGGCTCGTCCACTGTAATTGTATGTCCATGTCAAATAAAGATATAAATAAATAAATAAAACTATAGTGCCAACAACCTCTGCAGGTTGTTTAGGTAATAACTATAAAAGTCAAGAGTTTAATTTAATTTAATTTACGTTTAATTACGTCCTCACTCAGATTCTCTTCAAACTGTCCAAAACAATACATTGTGCATATTTATTTTTCATGCATTTAATATATTAATTAATTTGTATTTACACTCTGAAAAATGCTGGGTTGTTTCAACCCAAATTTGGGTCAAATAAGGACCCAAATGTTGGGTTAAAAATAAAATGCAATTACAGTTGAAAGTGAAAGTTGAAGTTGGGTTACATTTTTAACCCAACATTTGGGTTTGTTCATATTCTACCCAAATTTGGGTTTAAACAACCCAGCATTGTTTAGAGTGTATTAAAATATCTTGACAGTATTGATATGAAGTGAAGCTTGTGTATTGAGAATCATTCACCTACATGCATAAAGTACATTTCTAGAAACCAAAAAGACTGCAAAAGCCTGGGTTACCATCTCACATCACCAAACATAGGAAACACAATGTTCTTGTGTCAAAAAAACAAGTGTTGATAACCCATCAGAGGGGGTCAGGTGACCCTGAGACCAATCAACTCATCACGAACGTCTGAGGCTCTGCAGTCTCCTGTGGTCTCTGGGAACACGTTGATGGAGGACGCTGAGCTTTTGCTTCGTCACACTCCTCCTCCCACATCCCTCGCTTTACCTCACACGTTTGTTCTAGACTAGAGCAACACTAGACGGACACGGCTAATGCATTAACGACAAGCAACAGAGCCATTCTACATCTACTTTTGCTGGAAATGCAACTCAAACTTTTAAATCACCATGAGAAATAATTTTCAAAATGAAAAAAGTAGTAAAACTAAAATTCAAATAAAAATGCAATATTGAAAAATTACAAAAACACACACACAAAAAAAAAAATAGGCTAATGTATAATACTCTAGGTATAATAAATAGGGCTGAAATAAAAAAAAAGGTTTTTTTTTTTTTCCTTAATTGCATTAACTAACAAAATAAGTGTAACTTCAGCAATTTTCAACCCGCTTTGTTTTGTTACAATGTCGGTAGTAAATGCAGAATGTTTCCTCGTTCTCCTAGACTCCCAGAAACGTACAATTATTTGTCAAGTCTTCTGGTTTTCGTGAAAACTACAGGTTATATTTCTGCATGTTTGCGTCCCCCCTGATCGTCAGAGGGTTATTAATATTAGAGTTGTTGTAAGTATAACTTTATCACTGGTAGAAATGTAACACCATGACAACAGCTTTCTTACATGTTTCATGTTTTTTCATGCAAATGTATAGCATTATTACATGTTTCGGGTAGGGATTTTGGGCCGATATTCGATATGCCGATATTTTCAAAATAATAAAAAGAATCTTTTGCTCTAAACCAAAAGTAACTCATTCCCACTGAACATTTACTCTTTCAACAATACAAGTTGATGGCATTATGAGTAAAAGTTTGCTGAGAGGTATTTCCCACTAAAGCAAGGCGGTATTTGGCTTGGTTAAGCGCATCTATGGCAGACTGGTGGGCGTGGCCTCGGACGGCAACATGCCCAGTGCATTATGGGTGTTAGAGTTTTCTATAGAAAACAGCTTTCTTACATGTTTCATGGTTTTTTTATGTAAACATATAACATTATTACATGTTTCGGATATTGGATTTTGGGCCGATATGCCGATATTTTCAACATAATTTTACCCGATGCCGATACCGATGTATTTGTATTTTTTTTTAAGTGCAAAAAAAGCTTATTAAAGCTTCTAAAGTTCTCAGTCAGAGCAGTGAGTGATTTCCTCTGTTTTGTTGTTTTATTAGCATTAAATGGATAGTTCTCCCAAAAGTTGTCATCATTTGCTCTATAAAGTCAGAATTCCGTGATATAAAGTCGCAATTCTGAGAAAAAAAGACATTTTTATTTCACAATTCGGACTTTCTCACAATTGTGAATTTAAATCTTGCAATTCTGACTTTAACACATAATTGTTTTATATGTCGAAATTCTGACATCTTTTCTCAGAATTGTGAGATATAAACTCGCAAGGCCAATTCTGAAGGAAAAAAAAAAGATATTCCCCCTTAGAATAGTTTAAATCTCCCATTTCTGACTTTATAACACGCAATTGCTACTTTATATCTCGCAATTATGACTTTATATCTTGTAATTCTGACTTTATATCTCGTAATTCTGACTTTATATCCCGTAATTCTGACTTTATATCTTGTAATTCTGACTTTATATCTCGTAATTCTGACTTTATATCTCGTAATTCTGACTTTATATCTCGTAATTCTGACTTTATATCTCGTAATTCTGACTTTATATCTCGTAATTCTGACTTTATATCTCGTAATTCTGACTTTATATCTCGTAATTCTGACTTTTTATCTCGTAATTCTGACTTTATATCTTGTAATTCTGGCTTTATATCTTGTAATTCTGGCTTTATATCTCGTAATTCTGACTTTATATCTCGTAATTCTGACTTTATATCTCGTAATTCTGACTTTATATCTCGTAATTCTGACTTTATATCTCGTAATTCTGACTTTATATCTCATAATTCTGACTTTACATCTCGCAATTCTAAGAAAAAAAGTCTGAATTGTGAGATAAGTCACAATTACCTTTTTTATTTTTCATTCTGTGGCAGAAACAAGCTTCCATAAAAAATAAAAATGAAGCACGAAGGAAAAAAACACACACACACATACATATATGAATAAAAACAGCATTAGTATGCAAGTAATACCAAAATAACACTGGTGGTGCTTTATTATTTTCTGTCATATACCGTAATACGAACCGTGTTACAGAACAGACGCAAGCATGAATGAAATTATCGAAAGAGGTTTTTGGAACGGGACAGCTATTGGTTTAATTCATTAAAAACACTCATCATCATCATCTATTGTAATCCTGTGGAAAGTGCATGAGTTAGATTGACTTTTAGAGATTATTACAGGACAGCCATTCAGATTAAAACTCATTCAAACACTTCCAGACGAGCATTCATCCATGAACGAGTCTTGCTTCCATGGATACTTCAGGAATTCCCACTCCGGTTTACTTTTCCCACATATCCATGCACAAAGGAGGAGAGAAAGGTCTTTTTGCCGTAAAGCGCCTGGTCTGGGTTAACCAATTATCAAACAATAAGCCACTCATATACAATATATCTACTGTGTAAATGTTGCATGTCATATTTATTTGTTCATTTCATGAATTTTAATACAAGTACCATATGGAAATAGATCTCTAATGGATGCGACAGGCATATATTCAATTAAATAAATTAGAAGCGATTCATATTGACCTTGAGCAATTAAAACAAAAACAGGTTTACAATTACTAAGTACGTCTGCAAAACACAAAATTACCCAACAACCTCAGGGTAAAACTAGTTGTGTTTGAATAGACACATCTATTAAAACTAGTGATGCACAAGTATTATTTTAGCCAAAAACCAAAGCTGAAAATTAAGTTCACTTAAACAATTAAATTGCACATGACAGTTTAAATAAACTTTTTTTTAATGATAAAATTGTTTTTCTACTGCAAATAATTGTTAAAATATAAATGGTGGCTGTCATAACTTGTTTTCATGACAGATTTATTCAAGACAACAGGTTAAATGAAAATATAATGAAATATAATTTCTTTAAAACTCAGCTTGGATCACAAAATATGTACAATTCCTCATGCCTTAAAATATCTTGAATGTAACTCGACACCCTCGCCTCATTTAGTATGCGTGGTTCTATGAGCCCCGCCTCCAATCACTCAGCTCAGAGATCCACTGCTTGATCTGATTGGTTACAAGGTCATTTGTGACGTCAGAAACACCAGCGACGGGGGACTTTAACAGATGTGTGTGTGGTTCAGAGCAGTTTTGATTGCTAATCGTAGTTTATCCACGCAGTTGCACAAAATTAAACGCCACCGTTTCAGTCTCGCCCGGAACGAGAACATTTATTTTTTGGGTTGCTGAAATTTTAGTGCATCACTAATTATAATTTGGGTAACAATCAAACCTCGGAGAGAAGAGAAGAACAGAGGAACGGAGCTGAAGAAGAGTTCAGCGTCTCCCGCTGCTGCTAAATATTTCAGGAGCAGGAGTGTTTGCGTCACCAGGAGCGAAACACAGCGATCCACAGAGATATCTGGGACAGAACCACACACACACACATCGTTTCTTCTTAATGTAATATATCTGCACGAGAGCTTGACTAATAACCAACATCATGTACCACACACACTCCTCCAGGCAAACACTGCACTTAGACTAATGACTAGACTATATTATAGACTAGTCACTGCACTTAGACTTAACTAGCCTATATTATATAGCAGAAGAAATGTTTCTTATCATTATTCATCGATTTAAAAAATCATTTTAAATCATTTCAAAAATCACTTTATTATCCTGCTGACCACTCTGAGTCAACAACACTTCATAATTATTGCTTTAATTAGTGTCATTTTGCACTTCTATATTTTGCTCCAAGAATATCACTATCAGTCTCTTGTATGCATGTTTATATTTTCTGTTTTCACTTACACTTTTGTTAGTTTTAATAATTTTGCTGTTGTTTTGACAGCTTTTAATTTAAATGTAACATTTTTATGAGTTTAAAAATTTAAAAGTTTTTATTAGATTTTATTTATCTGTTAGTGTTAGTTAAACTAAACGAAAAAGAAAAAGTTGCCCAGTTTATATTTTTATATTTTTATATATTTTATTTGAGCTTTCAAGTCATTAAAATCATGTTTGTTTTTTAGTTTATATATGGGTATCTTTTACACAATATATATATATATATATATATATATATATATATATATGGCAAGATATATATATATATATCTCAGTATTTTGTTGTGTAATTTGTACAATAGATTATTTGAAGAGTTCAGATGCAAAAGCCTCTAAATGCCATTTGAATTTTTCTTCTTTAATGATGATTTTTATCAAACTTGTTTATTTAAGTTCAGTAATTTCACTTAAATAACAATTAATAGGTAATTATCATTGCAATTTAAGTGAAATTACTGAACTTAAATATACAAGCTTGATAAAAATGATCATTCTAGAAGAAAATTTCAAATGGCACTTAAAGGCGTTTGCATCTGAACTCTTCATTTATTTATTAATAATAAATAATATATATTTATTGTATTTAATCTATTTATTTATTAATAATAATAATGAATAATTTATGTATTAATAATAAATAATTATGTATTTATTAAAAGATTATTTATTTATTAAAAACGAAAAAGAAAAAGTTTCTCATTATTAAAAACGAAAAAGATGCTCAGTTTATATTTTTATATATTTTATTTTAGCTTTCAAGTCATTAAAATCATGTTTAGTTTATAAATGGGTATCTTTTGTACAAATTACTGAAATATATATCAGTATTTTGTTGTGTAATTTGTACAATAGATTATTTATTTATTAATAATAAATAATCTATATTTATTATATTTAATCTATTTATTAATTAATAATAATAATGAATAATTTATGTATTAATAATTAATAATAAATAATTATTTATTTATTAAAAGATTATTTATTTATTAATTGTATACGGATTATTTAATAATCCGTGAATAGAGTTTGGATTGTCAATTATGACTATTCCCTATTTGAGAGTATATATATATGAGATATATATATATATTTACATCTAAACAACTGTGATTGATCTACGATTTCCTCAATTGATATGAAGTTGAGTAAAAGCGTTGGGATGGCAGGCAGGGTTCTCAAGTCTCACGCATTGGCCGTGAGACACACTCATTTCGACCGGTTCACACGCTCACACGCCACACTGTGTATTTCTCACGCTGAAAAGACAATGCCAACCAAGTTGTCCTGGCTGAAAGCTTTCTAACGTTGTATACGAGGCGCAGGCAAACAAAGTGAAGTTTCCTGCCGCCAGCGCGTATCTCCGCCAGATTGCGTTCGTTACTAGGCAACATATATGCGCGCTGCGTGCACCACTGATCTATACATGACATCATAGACATATATGTCTATGACATGACATGTCATTCAGTAGCGCGAACACACGGAAATGGACGGAACATCCTCGGCCACCGTACGTTCGTTACTAGGTAACCAACAACATCGCGCGAACACATGTGTTGTGATGGAGAAGAAGGTAAGTTGGAAGAAGCTCGTCTAACATTTTTGGGCTAGAACATTTAATATGTAGCCCAGGGGCGGCTCGCCCATAGAGGGCGCTGGGGCGCCGCCCTCCCTCCGACCTGTCTGTCTGTTTTTTTAATATATATTATAATTTATAATTTTGACCAATAATCAATGTTAATTATATGCTAATAATGGTTTTACTTTGAAAAGTGTTTTGAACTCACCAGAATGATATTTGCATTCACTTTCGTTACTTTTATCATGTTGGTGTAGTAGTATAGCCAATAGGCTGTCTTCTCAGGGCGCCAGTTCGCTCAGCCCCACAGTGCTGGAATTTAAGCCAATAGTTCCCCGGTTGCTATGCAAAAAAGTTTATATTTCGCCAATCAGCGTCGTCAAATTTTATGGTTTGGGGGCGCTGAAAATATCGCCCACAGTATCAGACTAGGGGAGTGCACCGTGCACGCGCACCACGGGACATTTTTTTTTACCTCAGATGAGAGCAGAATGGCAGCGTCAGTGACGTCGAGTGGAAATAATGTAAAGTTAGTCGTGGGAATTGACCTGTCTGTCTCTGTCACTCACTCACTCACTCACTCACACACACATAAACACTGTTTCACACACATTTGATATTAAAATAGTTATAGGAATATTAATACCTGTGTGTTTGCTTTGTTTTTGATGTTTTTAAGTTCTGAGCTAGATTACTGTGTTTCATACTAGTTAAAATCAACTTTCTTCTCATACTTGGGTGTTACCCGCAAGAATGTTGTCCCACCCTCTCTTTCACAGCCTTTTCTCTCTCTCTTTCTCTAGTATCAACACATTGTTATCCATTATCCAATTGTCAATTTGTCAAAAATATGTAATCTACAGCTGGGGATTGATTAAACTAGATTGTTGTATTATCTATTATTTTTTCTATTACCTATATTATAATTTATCAATATTATGCGTTTGCACTTTTTTTGTCAGCACACAGAGCATAATAAACAACTTGTTCATTATCAGTAACTGTCAAACTGTTATTATTATTATTGTATTATTTGACCATTGGTATTGACTGGTTTAAGTTATTTTATTGGTATAGGTAAGGGCATGGCCTAAGGCCTAAAATGCACCAGAATGCAGGAAATCACATCTACTAAATTCAACATTTTTTGGGGGGGGAACCCCCAGACCACCCTCTTATTCAGCCCCCCCTCCAATATTTTTCACCAGCCGCCACTGATGTAGCCCATCGTACATTATTATTGATGCAGTCAAAAACTCTACAACTACTTTGCAACCAGGCTCAGTTTGGCTATCTTACGTTATCTGAAACTAAGAGAAATTTAGTGGGTATGGAAAGGAATAAAGATTTACTGATTTTATTTTAAATTATATTATACTGTAATATTAATCTTTCTAGTTACATTAAGGATGTATTACAGCAGATTGCTCTGGGTAATATTTAATCATTGTCATAATGTTGCATTTGTATTTTTCAAAGATGTCAGGAAAAAAGCAGGAAGATATTTTGTCATTTTGGGCACCAAAGGGTAAGCCCCCTAAAAAGGTTGCCAGATTAGAGGAGGAGACAGTGGAAGAGGTGGTGCACTCTAATCTGTCCATTTGTTCTCAATGTCCCACCACACAATAAATCATTCGTCTAGATAGAAGACGCTTTCAAAAATCAAAATGCAATTTTTAAAGATTTGTTTGAAACTGTTTGGAGCAATTTGTTATATTTTTGGTTAGCTATATTTGTAATACTGCATTAAAGAGTATTTGATGTGATGAATTGCTCTGTCATTTATCAGATTTACTAATTGTTATAATTTTAATTTGTTCTGGTTAATTATGAACAATGGGTAAAATTGGGGGTGGGGATGGGTGGGCGGGGCTTCATTATGGCTCCTCCCCTAATCGCGTGTGATCTCACTCCAAGCTTTTGCTCAAACTTGAGAACCCTGATGGCAGGAGTGTTAGTCACGACTCCTCTGCATCTGACCCGCAGGACACTCGAACCCGACGCCGCGTATGAGGATTCTCAGCGGTGAGCGCACGTGTGTGTGTGTGTGTGTGTGTGTGACTCACGGGACGCAAGACTGACAGACAGCTCTCGTACGGGACTACAAACATAGATCAAGCGTGCCGGGAAAATGTGGAAATACAAGCAGAATATGCACATGCATGCGCCTGTTGAGAACACACACACACAGATGCTGAGAGGACGTCAGGAAGGGAACAATCTTTCTTCATTTGATAAAAGGCTTTTACTGCTCTCAGCCTCTCACACTTAAATCAGAACACACACACTTAAATCAGGACACACACACTGACACACACACTTAAATCAGGACACACACACTTAAATCAGGACACACACACTTAAATCAGAACACACACACTTAAATCAGAACACACACACTTAAATCAGGAGCAAATATAGCAAAAGCTTCAAACTAATGATGTATGAAATATGACCAACATCTTAAATCACGCATGAGTGATCCTGCTACAGTAACAGACATTCAACTAATATACACACACACACACCCATGTGTTTTTTAAAATAATAAAAAGGTTATTTTTGCTCATTTAGTATAGTTAATTTGGTTATAATTTTATATTAGTCTCTAAAATATATTTAAAAAAAGCTTTTTGCTGGATTACAAATATAAAGTCTATATAAACCTAGTTATTTATATTAGTCAATAAAATATCATTTAAAAAATAGCTAATGTTTATTTTTTATTTTTGCTGAATTATAAATATTCAAACTATATAAATTCTATAATATATCATTTAAAAAGTAAAAAAATTGCTTTTACTGTAAATTTGACTAATAAAATGCTTTATATATACTAAATACCCTTTACATGTGTTATTTTTATAATCATGTTATTTTATATTTATTTTAGTTTCTAAAAAAATAATATTTTTGCTGGAAATTTCAACACATAAAATGCTTTATACCAAATACCAATGCATTAAATATGCTATTTTTATAATTATGTAATTTCATGGTTATTTTATATTATAGATTATAATTGTATAAATAATTATTTTTGCTGGAAATCTGTAAAAAAACAACACGATTATAACAAATATAATAGTTTATTCAATATTTTATAACCGTTATTTTCCGCTAGAAATTTGACAAAATATACAAAAATGTGGAAGTGCATATTTTACATATTAAATTGTCGTCATGTCCAATTTGGGACACATCCCATTTCTCTCAAATATAATTAAAACTCAGTGCCAATACAGTCATGCTTAGAACCCTGCAAAAATACATATTTAAAAAAAATAATAATTATTATTTGGTTGGTCAACTAATTGCTCTTAAGAAATACCTGTAAATTAAAGGCTGATTTTCATTCTTTTTAATTGGAAAAGTGTCATGCTAATACATGACATCAACTGCCTTATGTCCTTTATGCAAACGTGCTCCTGATGGGCCAATCAGAATCGTCCGAATCTCCCTGACCTCTGAATATGAAACCAAAACATCCGCCCATCCACGTCTCCATTTAACACGTCCTCGTTAACTTTGAGGAGGAGCCGCTGAAGTGCTGAGTGAGCAGGAGAGAGACTCAACCTTCAGCACGACTGCGATAACATCATGTGTGTCCATCAATCTGCTTTACAACGAGTTACACACCACACGAGTCATGTGACCTTAGACACAGCTCAACACACAGGATCAAAATACCCATCAAACACAACTAGAGGAAAGTTAAAGCACGTGTAAATATGGGAATCAAACCAAAAAAGAAAAATGTAAATATTAATAATATAGTATAATATTATTATAGGCGATGCACTAGACGAGAGTCATGTGATCTTAAACAGAAACAAAACACTTAAACACCAAAAACAAACATCAGAGAAAACTAGAGAAAAGTTAAAACATGTAAATAATATATAATACAGTAATAATATTATATTATTACTATGTTAAATAATAATAGTAAATTATGCTATAATCTTCAAATTAGTCAATAAAATATCATTTAAAAAATAGCTATTTTTTATTTTTGCTGGATTATAAATATTCAAACTATACAAATTCTATAATATATCATTTTTTATATAATACAGTAATAATATTATATTATTTTATTATTATTACTATATTAAATAATAATAGTAAATAATGGTATAATCTTCATTATTATTAACTAATTAATAATAATAACAACAACAACGGTGTAAATATTATATTATAAAAAATTCTTAACTAAAAACAATAATATAATTGGTATATTGCACTATATTATACTCTCTTCACTCGTTTCTTCAGCTAGTAGAGGAAATCAGTAATTCACGTGCCGTCAATCACTTAACCACAGCTGCAACACACACACACACACACACAGAGAGAGAGCGAGCGCATCACTTACGAAGCAGTTGAGCATTGAGCAGGAGACGCGTTTGGTCCGGCTCATGGCGCGCTTGCCCAGGAGACACACACACACACTCGGATGAGAAACGCTGCAAGACCAGCCGGCAAAACCATCCTTCCCTCGGCGGAGAACAGCGTGTGTTTCGCCACCTCACACACACACACACACACACACACACACACACAGCCCGATCACAAAGATGCACAATGTCCACACCTAGATGTTCCTGTTGCTCAGTATATTCCAGAAAAATCGAAGACAGGAGAAGAGACAGTGATACCGGCGTCACTGCGCAGACCAGACATGGAGAGAGAGAGAGAGAGAGAGAGAGAGAGAGAGAGAGAGAGAGATGGAGAGAGAGAGAATTAGAAAGGGTATTGCCTGATGCTAAGCTCCACCCTCGTGCACTGCACCCCCTCACGTGCGCTCTCTCTCTCTCTCTCTCTCTCTCTCTCTTTCTCTTTATTCCTGCGTTCACCCTTCACCGAGATCTCATCAGTGCCAGCTTGCAACCTCAGCAAGATGGCAGCGCAGCAGATATTAAAGCATTCCAGTTCAAAAATAAGCGTTTCCTCAATTTTCAGGCTGAAATGAACGAGACGGGAAATAAAGACTCGCACACTCATAACCGGACACAACCGGTCCGTCCACACTCTTTAACGGGGTTTAACGCACAATTAATGAGATTGCCCAAACCGTTTATCGAGTCACACTCATGTTTGTTGCGCACAAAACATGTTCTCGTCGCTCGTGAACTATTTTAACGATGTCTTTAATAACTTTTCTGGGCCGGCAAGTTTCGATCCCATGGAAGCCTATGGAGGAGTGATCCAGCTCTCAGAATTAATCAGAAATATCTTCATTTGTGTTCTGAAGATGAACAGGGTTGAAAAACAAAATGAGTTTTCATTTTGCTTGATAACCGACATTCATTAAAATATGTTTTTGTGTGTTCAATTAAAGAACTTTTTTTTTTTTCTAAAACCGTATTCTGGACAAATGTGGGCAAAATAGTTGATTTATTTTTAAAAAAATACTTCCCTTGATCTGAGCAGTACAAGACTTGGCTACTTTTCCCAAGTTTGCCTCCTGAACACACGCAATTTTTTATGACTCAATTCTACAATGTTAAGTGGGTGGAAAAACAACAACTCCTTAATCTTGTATTTGGGTCAAAAACGGGCACCCATAGAAATGAATGGGAAAAACTCTAAAATGACAGCAAAATCACTTCATCTTTAGGTTTTAGCTCTAAGAACTTATTGGAATGATATTTTAATGTAGTTAAAAAAATAAAAAAATAAAACATACAAATAAGCATAATTTGCATAGAAAATATGGTACTTTTTGAAGTAAATAAATTCTAAAATACCCCCAAAATAAAAAAAAAACACCATAAATGGATAGACAAACCTTTATCGAAGACAGTGATATAACATTTATAATAAATAAAAAGTCCTCTGTGCCCACATTTGTCCACAATTACAGGATTAAGGGCTATAAAGTGAATATGGCTACGATTCACATTCCTGCATACACACATTAAAGCATCACTGGTAGCGACACGAATGACGTGTTCATCAAGTTCACTCATCTTGCATGGTCAGTTTTGTCTCTGGATCCGCTGTGATGCTGCAGGCGGGGGGAGGGGATGCATCAGCGAGCAGTCACGATGAGCGAGAGACACCGACACACACAGCACAGAGAGAGAGAGAGAGAGAGAGAATACGCAGCGGCACCAGTGACAAAGCATTCTTCAGCATCTCCCCCTCCCTTCCTCCAAACACCATCGTCTCCATTGTGAAACGCTGAGGGAGACTCGCTCTGCAATTTCCCAGCATGCATCTGCACTAAAAGTACATGCAGTCCCGTCACTAAGAGAGACTCCAAAACGCTCAGAGCGTGACGAACGTGCCATGATGTGCTGTTCCCGAGGGTCAGGTCCCGTGCAGAACATTATGTCCACACATTACATGTGGGTCTTCATTAAATTAAATATGAAACAAATAAAAAAAAAATCCAAGTCTTATAGTTATTTTTCAAACAATATGCCTCTAAGTCAACATAAGGGTGAATTATTAATTAGTATCCCACTTTTAAACTTCAAATTTAAAAAAAAAAAATATATATATATATATATATATACACAGTGGTGTGAATAAGTGTTGGCACCCATGCTAAAGTTGCCTAAAAAGAGGAATAAAAAAATCATCTTTTGGATATTGATCTTAATGTCTTAATTAGAAAAATGAGGAAAACTCCAACCTTTAAGGACACCAATTTTCTTTGTGAATGAATAATGTATCATAAATAAATAAATGTTTTTCCTTAAAATGCAGGGTGCATAAGTCACGGCACCCCTATGTTAAATTCCCATAGAGTCAGGCAGATTTTTTTTTTTTAAAAAGCCAGTTATTTAATGGATCCAGGGATATTTTAATTATATATATTTGTGGGATTTTACTTGATTTTATTCTTGTTTTGTTTTATTGTTCTCTTTTTTTGTGTGATCATCATGAGAAGCTTGCTTTAAAAGGCACCATGTAAAAAAAAAAAAAATTAAATAATAAATTCGGGCCGGGTTCAATTTAATTAAATTTAAATTCAGGCATCAATTTCAAATCCCGAGGAGACCTGTAATCTGGACGCAACATTTCCATCTGATATACGGTGAGAGTGAAAGCCGAGACATTAGCGTGGCTCATCTCTGTTGTCGTGTCTGAGAGGAAGAGCACTAGCGCATGACAATAAATGATTTAAGCTCTTTAAGATAAAAAGTCACGACACAATTACAGATACACCATTTAACTGAGCAACATGGATATATTCCCTCTCTCTCTCACACACACACACACACACACACTCTCTCTCGTGCTCTCTCTCTCACACACACCCCGCTGGTGCAGACGTGGCTTTCTGACTCCATGACACCTATTTTTAGGAAAGGCCAAGAGACCCTGCCACAGACAAACTGACCCTTAACATTTAACACACACACTCCTCACGTCTCACACACACCATTCTCCCGTAACATGACGTGCTGCACGTAACAAATGCAAGACGCGTGTTGCTAAACACCAACAACCAACTCTTAATTGCACGATCCATCAGAGCATTCGTCTGGAGTAACAATCACTGTCATAATCATTCATCAACGTACAACAACTTAAACATCAAACATTCTGAGTGATACATGATGATAAAGTAGAAACACCATTATACACGAATAACACTAACCGTTCAGATAGATAGAATGACTGATAGATGGAACTGATATAATGAGAGATAGATGTAACTCCTGATATATAGAAGGATAAAATGAGCGATAGATGGAACAACCGATATATATAGAAGGATAAAATAAGCGATAGATGGAACAACCGATATATATAGAAGGATAGAATGAGCGATAAATGGAACGGCCGATAGATAAAAGGATAGAATGAGCGGTAAATGGAACGGCCGATAGATAAAAGGATAGAATGAGTGATAAATGGAACGGCCGATAGATAAGAGGATAGAATGAGCGATAAATGGAACGGCCGATAGATAAAAGGATAGAATGAGTGATAAATGGAACGGCCGATAGATAAGAGGATAGAATGAGCGGTAAATGGAACGGCCGATAGATAAAAGGATAGAATGAGTGATAAATGGAACGGCCGATAGATAAGAGGATAGAATGAGCGATAAATGGAACGGCCGATAGATAAAAGGATAGAATGAGTGATAAATGGAACGGCCGATAGATAGAAGGAGCGATAAATGGAACGACCAATTGATCGAAGGATAGAATGAGCGATAAATGGAACGACCGATAGATAGAAGGATAGAATGAGCGATAGATGGAACGACCAATAGATAGAAGGATAGAATGAGCGATAAATGTAACGACCGATAGATAGAAGGATAGAATTAGCGATAGATGGAACAACCAATAGATAGAAGGATAGAATGAGTGATAAATGGAACGACCGATAGATAGGAGGATAGAATGAGCGATAGATGGAACGACCAATAGATGGAACACCCGATAGACAGAAGGATAGAATGAGCAATAGACGGAACAACCGATAGATAGAAGGATAGAATTAGCGATAGATGGAATGACCGATAGATAGAAGGATAGAATTAGCGATAGATGGAACGACCAATAGATAGAAGGATAGAATTAGCAATAGAAGGAACGACCGATAGACAAAAGGATAGAATTAGCGATAAATGGAACGACCAATAGATAGAAGGATAGAATGAGCAATAGATGGAACGAACGATAGATAGAAGGATAGAATTAGCGATAGATGGAATGACCAATAGATGGAACACCCGATAGATAGAAGGATAGAATTAGCGATAGATGGAATGACCAATAGATGGAACACCCGATAGATAGAAGGATAGAATTAGCGATAGATGGAATGACCAATAGATGGAACACCCGATAGACAGAAGGATAGAATGAGCAATAGATGGAACGACCAATAGATGGAACACCCGATAGACAGAAGGATAGAATGAGCAATAGACGGAACAACCGATAGATAGAAGGATAGAATTAGCGATAGATGGAACGACCGATAGATAGAAGGATAGAATTAGCGATAGATGGAACGACCAATAGATAGAAGGATAGAATTAGCGATAGATGGAACGACCAATAGATAGAAGGATAGAATTAGCAATAGAAGGAACGACCGATAGACAAAAGGATAGAATTAGCGATAAATGAAACGACCAATAGATAGAAGGATAGAATGAGTGATAAATGGAACGACCAATAGATAGAAGGATAGAATGAGCAATAGATGGAACGAACGATAGATAGAAGGATAGAATTAGCGATAGATGGAATGACCAATAGATGGAACACCCGATAGACAGAAGGATAGAATGAGCGATAGAAGGAACGACCAATAGATAGAAGGATAGAATTAGCGATAGAAGGAACGACCGATAGAAAAAAGGACAGAATTAGCGATAAATGAAACGACCAATAGATAGAAGGATAGAATGAGCGATAAATGGAACGACCGATAGATAAGAGGATAGAATGAGAGATAAATGGAACGACCGATAGATAGAAGGATAGAATGAGAGATAAATGGAACATCCGATAGATAGAAGGATAGAATGAGAGATAAATGGAACAACCGATAGATAGAAGGATAGAATGAGTGATAAATGGAACGACCGATAGATAGAAGGATAGAATGAGAGATAAATGGAACAACCGATAGATAGAAGGATAGAATGAGAGATAAATGGAACATCCGATAGATAGAAGGATAGAATGAGAGATAAATGGAACATCCGATAGATAGAAGGATAGAATGAGAGATAAATGGAACAACCGATAGATAGAAGGATAGAATGAGAGATAAATGGAACATCCGATAGATAGAAGGATAGAATGAGAGATAAATGGAACGACCGATAGATAGAAGGATAGAATGAGAGATAAATGGAACATCCGATAGATAGAAGGATAGAATGAGAGATAAATGGAACAACCGATAGATAGAAGGATAGAATTAGCGATAGATGGAATGACCAATAGATGGAACACCCGATAGACAGACGGATAGAATGAGAGATAGATGGAACGACCAATAGCACAGATGGACCGATGGAACGCCCGATAGATAGAAGGATAGAATGAGCGATACATGGAACGACCAATAGGTAGAATGATAGAATTAGTGATAGATGGAACGACCAACACCCGATAGATAGAAGGATCGAATGAGCAATAGATGGAACGACCAATAGCACAGATGGACCGATGGAATGACCGATAGATAGAAGGATAGAATGAGCGATAGATGGAACGACCAATAGTATGGACCGATGGAACGACCGATAGATAGAAGGATAGAATGAGCGATAGATGGAACGACCAATAGTATGGACCGATGGAATGACCGATAGATAGAAGGATAGAATGAGCGATAGATGGAACGACCGATAGTATGGACCGATGGAACGACCGATAGATAGGAGCGATAGATGGAACAACCGATAGAATGAAAGATGGAACAACTAATAGTACAACTGACATTAGAGTGAGAGATAAATAGAGAGATAAAATGACAGATGGTATGACCGTAAGACTGATGGAAGGAAAAACAGATAGAACGACTGATAGATGAAACGATAGAACGACCGATAGAACAGATGACATTCCATCTGAACTCTAGAACGACTGATAGAACATTAACAACCAACAGATAGAATGATACAGAACGGCAGATTGATAGACAGATCTGTTCTCATCTCTCAGTCACCAGTACTTCCATGGAAATGTTCATTGAGCGAATGATTCCAGTTCACCTGTATTTACTGGTTTCACTCCAGAGCGGTCACAGTCTTAATGGGCCATAAAACATCCCAGCCTGTATTTTATATTACCCAGATACTCTGTAATGTTTCCATTCGGCGCGCAGGTGAGCTCACGCGGGACGGTTTCACAGAGGCGTGTTCAGCCCCACCTTCACACAGACAAAAACAAGGTAAAAGATCCTGTTTCTCATCTCGCACCACACAATAACATCATCACCCTACACTGATTACATCAGCTCACAGTCTGAAAGAAAACATATTTTACACAATCTGTTTCCTCAACGGAAAACGCTCATGAGAATCATTTTACGACGACAACAAAAAACTCCAGTCCCAAGAGAACAGAATATCAGAACATCTTTGCAACACAATTAACCCTCAAGATTCGATACTGAACTCACAATACCATATTATTGCGATTCTCCAAGATATTAGCTAACAAATTTGACTGTTGATTAAAATGCTTAATTTGGCTTTACATTGTGTGTGTAAATGAATAGACTTGGACTCCCAAAGCACAGGACAATAGAGACACCAGCATAACAATATTCATGATTCTGATGCTGAAAATACTGAATTATTTTAGACAAACATGCTAGCACTGTTTTTACTGGTAATATTAAATATTTAAGATTATCAGGCCCCACAAACGGATACCTCGGGATTTAGCAATAAGCTTTGTATTAGTAAAAAACGTGTAGTATTTTCGAATTACCGTGCTTTCCATCCTGAGACGAGAGATTTAGGCCCATGTATTTTTGTCTGGAAGAGGCTAAAGACCCGCATGTCCTCAACCCGCCCATAGAGGGCGATCTCACTCACAGAATGAACACATAGTGTCGGCCATCTTGTTTTGGAAGCTAAGCTAACAGGCTCTTGTTCTGTGGAGAAAGCCGGGGTTACCATCCTATTTTTCCGTCGATGTCCGGGATTCAGCTTTTGCAGTCGCCATTCATTGTTTACATGCACAGCTTTTGTTTCAATCTAACTGAATTAAAAAAAATAATATTTCACATATCAAAACAGGCCAGTTTTACAAAGTCTGGTCCCCATATCTGGACGCTTTGGAACCTTCTCTTCGCCCTATTTTATTACAAGGAACATTGTAACTTTCTGGACTTTTAAACTTATTTTGTCACTCTCTTTATCTTTTGTAATTGTTATTTTATGCATGTTATACATTATCTAATGTTGTTGCTATTTATTTTATTGTATTACACAAATCTGCCTTATTGTACGGTCCCGTTTTATATAAAAATCTGAGTTTTTATTTTATTTTTATTTTATTTATTTATTTTATTATTTTTTTTTTTGGGGGGGCGTGGTTGATGTTTTGTTATATTTGTATTATATGAAAATAAAATTTCAATAAAAAAAAGTAAAAAAATAATTCGCATTTCACAATACTTATTGATGCATTTTTGTATTGCGATACCTATTAAACTGGTCGCAACGGGCCAGTGAGAACCATTGACCATCTCCACTCAACCAGAACACAAAACCGGTATCAGGCCCAGTTTTCCCATACGCTCACACACACACACACCAATTAGTTATTAGAAAAACTAAAGGGCGTGGTTCTGGTCCGGTTGCAATGAGACACCAGCACGGCTTCTACTGAGAGTGTATGAGCAGCTCTTGGCACGAGCTCAGCTGTGCAGTGCAGCACACTCGCAAACACAGAGGTTTACAACCGGGCGCAAGGAAAATGAGGCACAAGCCTTGCTTTGTTTACGGACCGCACTAAGTGTTTAATGAGCGCCGAGGGGACCCGTTCACTCGCTCGGAGCGCCACATCCTTCATAATGGAAAAAACAACTAGAGAAACTGTGAATAAAGTTAAATCACGAGTCCAAAAAACATCCACAAGTACTTGAGTTCCTCAAGCCGAATGATTTATGATGTTCAGTTCTGGTGACACCACACTGAAAACACCTTTCCTACACAGGGATCTGAAGAAGCAATCAAACACTACTGTTGGTTTATCCTCAGGTGACCCTCACAAAACAGACCAAAATGTCATTGTACTAACATAAATCAGAGAGAAAAAAAAACGTGTGATTGTATTAAAACACTATGCAGATTTCATAAAACACTGCTAATAAACATGTTTAACCCTCTTGTGTTTTTCACGTGTGGGTCAATGAATTGAATGTACTATATTTCAGCTTGATAATGTCTGTTTTTTTATAATATTTTTTATTTTTAGGGGATTGTATTTTTAGCATTGACCTGAAAAATTAATTTCCAACTTAAACTGTGGTTGAATCAATGCTCTAGAGAAACAGACTTAGCCCCTTACCTGTTTTGATAATTGACATTAAAATGCACTATACAAACTTAAATGGTTGTAATTCAAGAATGCTTTGGAATATATACCCAAGTTTGGTCTTGTTTTAAAGAAAACAATCAGCAGATTATTACTGAAGTGAAAGCACTTCAAAAAATTAAAGTATGAAAAAGTTATAGAAGTTATAATTTACAGTAAATCAAACAAATAAATAAATATTTTACTATAAAATGAAAGCTATATATCTAACCAAGTTGTGTTCCAAATTTAAAGTTGATATCACAAATTTTGAAGTTCCCATGAGATTTTGTTTAGGCGTTATACCAAAAATAGCCACCGGGTGCCATTGAATTCCATTGAATTTAATTGTTTGCATTCTGCCATAACAAATTAATAAATTTCTATCAAAATATCACTTCTGTAACTAAATATGGAACCTTGAGACTCAGACCTTTCTGACAATATGTGTTTTGTCAAGATTAGAAAAGGTTTTGATAATAAATTATGAAAGATGATGCCCAAAAGGGGAGGGGCCTAATAAAAAAAAATACAGTTTCTATGGTAACGAAACGTCCAATTTCAAAACGGTTTTCACAGGATGAATTCTGAGTTCGTAAGCTTTCAAATGATACCTAATTTATGATAACTACTAAAATATGTGGTATAATAATACATTTATATATATATATATATATATATATATATATATATATATATATATATATTTTTTTTTTTTTTTTTTTTTAAGAGGACTTCTTACCTTACTTTTTAAAATATAATTTTATCTTTTTTTATTGACAAATACTAATTATGTTTTATTATGAACTTTTAGCACTAAAAAGAAAAAACAAAGTTTTAATTATTAAAAGTGTGCGCGTCGACTTTTTGTGACAAAGATCAGAAACTCCTGTAATGACGTTGATTTTTTTGAAGCGCACTCTTGTCATAAATTCATATATTACTGTTCATTCATAATTTGTAAGTAAGAAACAGCACTAAAATATCTATTTAGGAGTCTTAGACCTTTCCAACGATATATAGTTTGTCATGACTAGATTAGGATTTAATAGTAATATAGTGAAGTAAATTTAGATTTCCCGTATACGGGCAAGTCACAGTTAAGGGGTTAAGTTGGCCCTGAAGTCTATCATGGCTTTATACAAGAGAATTGTTCATGGTTTTAGGACCAAAGGGACTTTCACATCGAGGAACCTTTACATAGTTCCTAAAACTATTGGCGGAAGTACTCCAATTTTGTCATGTTCGAACCGCAGGAAAGATTTTAGTTCTAGGAACTCTTTTGGAGGAACTAAATTAGCTCGGGTCTAAACCAGCACTATAAGAACTAACAGTGATGTTAGTGTTCCCTGATTGGCCAAAAAGTGGTAATATAGAAATGTATGTCCAAATATGTCAGCGTTTAAGAGCAGACGTGTACAGGTATCAGTATTCTTCCACATTTCTTCAAACATGTGCATGCAAACATCAAAGACCTTCCCAACATCTGTTCACTCCAGCATGGGGGTTTATGGGGAAGAGTAGAAAGTGAAAAACAGGAAGAGAACGGAAAGCAAGCCATCATAGCCGCTAATAACGCGGGGTCAGACTTGAGTCCAAAACACAACATGCAATCTGAAGAGACACACATCAGTCTTCACTGCGCTCTGATCTGCCAATAAAGGAAGGGTTGTTTCATAAAGGTGACAGATGTTTTGGCTTGAACTTGCAGCCCAAAGGCATTTCTTTCCCTTTCGTTCCCATCTGCCCCGGCCCGCGGAGGCCACAGCGCCAAGGCATGCGTGGATCTGATGCACACAAAATGTACCAAACCAAATTAACTGTAGGTTTATCCTCGGGTGACCCTTGGAAATGTGCAACAGCTCACAAAAAGAGACCAAAATGTCATATTACCAACCTAAATCTGAGGAAAAAGACACTCCGCAGACTTCATGATGATGGACTTGTGTCGAAACGCTGCTTCTTGCGTTTTTCACGTGTGGGTCAAATTACCGAATTTATTTATTTTTTGTCGTCAATGAAATTAATGTACTATATTTTAGTTCGATAATGTTTTTATGTAATATTTTGTATTTTTAGGGGATTTTTTTTATACAAAATTATATTTACACTCTATTTATAATCCATTAATTCTCTTTTTGAGCATTAATCTTGAACAACAGATTTAAGTTTGATCTCTTTTTTTCTTCAAAGACAAAACTTGGCAGATTATTGCAGATGTGAAAAAAAGTTTTTAAAAAGTGAACTTAAAAGTAACAATTTTGCGGTGCATTATGAAAAACACACAAAAACACACACAAAAAACATGCTGGGTTGTTTCAACCCAAATTTTGGTCAAATATGGACAAACTCAAAAAAAAAATAATAATAATAATTTAATTACATTTTTAACCCAACATTTGGGTTTGTCCATATTTGACCCAAATTTGGGTTGAAACAACCCATCATTTTTTAGAATGTACCATTTTCAATTTTGTTATGAAATTATTATTGTCAAAATCACGTTTTATTCTAACACTGCAAGCAAATCAAAGCCATTAATCTAAACAAGTCTTCAAAATTTCAGCTTGATATCTTCAATGAGCTTTCAAGGAGATTTTGTTTGGCCTCAGTACCAAAAGTTTCCACTAGACTAAATGAATCTCTCATTTATTTCCATGAGAAGTGTGACTATTATTAACAGGAAGATTTAATCTTTTCCAATCATGTCCATGATTTTTTTTGTGTGTGTGTTAAAAAAAAAACAAGTGCCAAAAAAAAAAAAAAAAAAAAAGTACAATTTTTCCGTGACCAAAAGAGCTCTAGACGAGAGAGGGGATTTTTTTTTCTCTTTGCAAGTTTTTTTCTTTAACTTGCACCTCATAAGGTGTGTGTTTGCGTCGCTGTTCTTTTGACATTCACATCACTCACCATTTTCTCGGCAGGTGTGCTTTTCTTTAGTCTCGACTGCTTAGCGCCAGCTCTCCTCTCCACGACGGGTCTCGCACCTCACAGCGACAGCTCACGAGACACGCAGTCTGGAAGAAAGAAGAGCACAAGTCAAAACGCAGCTCAACAGCCTCAGTGAGGTCAAATAGGGTTTGTCCAAATCGTCTCTTCAATGGGGTTATGATGACAGAACTATAAACATTGGCACTTGTTTTAAAATGCAATTTATCCCTGGGATGAAAGCTGAATTTTCAGCATCATTACTCCAGTCTTCAGTGTCACATGACCCTTCAGAAATTACATTTAAAACCAGTCCATTGAGTCAAAGTTGTGCAGTTTTGCACATCTCTAGTATTAAGCGTGCATTTTATTTCTTGATTATTGCTCATCCGAGCAGAAAGCACACACACACATCAGTGTTAATATTAGCGATCAGTTCTGCTCCGATCGAAAGCCTTTCGCAACCCTTTCTGAGGAATGTTCAGCATTTGACGTTTTTCCTGCTCAATACTTGCAAAATTCAATAGAATAGAAGTCAAAGTTGACAGGCCTGAACATGCACATATAGGACAAGAAACACACAGGTTATTAGTGCAGTCCGTCACGGTCACATGCTCTAAAACACAACACACACACACCCGTGTGAGCACAAACAAAAGTTAAATCATGTGATTTAATCATGTGTGTGTGCGTGCATGTACACACCCATGGCAACACATGCTGCGTTGAGTTGCTCACCCGCGCCGCTCTCACCCGCTGACACACACAACCTTGATCTCCGGCTACAAGCTGACTAATAGGATGAGCTTTGATTTACAGGAAAAGGAAAGTAAAATACTCCACAGGTGCTCATGGGAACACACAACCACCGATTCTCTGCCGTTTCCTTCCAAAAAGCCCAATTCCACTAAAAATAAACAATAACAAATTAAAATTCTGTAAAGAAAGTCATGTTTCAGACCACCATTTCAAAGTATTTGTGTGGAAATGTGCATCTGATATTGATGTTACCAATGCCATGGCAATTTAAAGCCTTTTTTGACCATGCCAAAAAGCAATTCGAATCTTGAGTTGATTAATATAGCTGTCATGGAGTAGCATAATAAGATGTCAGCTGTTTTTGCAAATTAAAAACAGATTTTAAATCACTTATTTGTGAAGACAACTTAACGTGTACTGAAAAACAGGCAATTGTTTGCTTAAGATGACTTGTTACAGTGTAATTATATGTTTAAGTAATATTAATTAACTACATTATTCAGGTTTAGGATTATGTTTGTTGTAGGGTTAGTTCCATGTAATTATGCATAGATTAGTAACAACATGCAACATATGTAACAAGGACACTGTAAAATAAGTGTTACCAAAAAAATGTTTTAAATGTGGGGCAGGGTGGACTCAGTTAAAGTTGACTGGGCAAGAAAAATCTACTAGTTTCAAACATGACAGCTCTATGAATGCAAGAGGGCAGCCTTTACTCTCAATGCTACAGAGATTCATTTAAAACACACCCCTCCACACACACACACAAAGAGAGACAGCACAAACTCTCGTATGAGACACATACTTGACAGTTCTCGCATTCATCCCTTCATCTATTGCATTTTAAAAGAGAAGAGAAACTTTTAAACGGCGCGTCTGAGGCGACATTGTATCACTGCACACGCGGACACATTGTATCACTGCCCACTGACGCGTCGTAGCGGTTTGTCGAACGTTCCAAAACTTCAGAACCCGCTACAAATGTAACATTCCACGCGCGCGCAACAGTGTGTCAGAGTGAGACAGAAGCTCGAGACACGAGAAAAGAAGTTCAGCTCTTACCTGAGCAAGTCTCTCTGTGTGTGTGTGTGTGTGTGTGTGTGTGTGTGTGGACACAAACTCCTAGATTTCATGCCACGATCACGCCTATCACACACACACACACAGAGAGAGAGAACCCGCGCGAAGTGGGCGGGGATTCGGCCGTGAAGTACGTGACAGCGCTGTTCCTCTTGTGCATAATATCTCAGCTACAGGCAAGTTTACATCGAATGTGTTCAAAACACACTCTGAAGGCATGTGCGCTCAGATTGCAGTGTGTTCTGCTGAGCGCGCACGTAAGAGAACACACACACGTTTTGTTTGCATGTACGCCCACATTTCACGATCACTATAGAGTCTCCGGACCCCTTCCGAGACCCCGCTCCTGTCTGTGTTTACACTGCACTGGACTGAACTGGATGCAACTGGAAAAGGAAGTCATTTAAGTGGAGTTACTTAGTTTAGCTGCATGGGTTTAATGGCTTTAGTGTTTCTATAGGCGACAGCCCCGCACAACATCATCAGATGCTTAAAATAAATGGTAAAAAGTTAAAACTGCAGAATGAAAGTCCACTATGCAAACAGATAAAACAGATTATGATTCATTAAAATGTATTAATGTACAGTAGGCAAGACATGAAGACTTTATCAGTGTATATTCTCCAAACTGGCAAATAAAATCTGATTGCAAGCTCAAAAACTACTTGTTATTTCAGTCTTTTCCAAGTCAATGTCAATCTGTGATATTTCAGGGTGTTCCAGTACAACCTTAAATTTATGAATCAGCGATAATCTGAGTTTAATCATTCAGCGTTTACTGCACTTATTATATTTATCAGTGTCATATACAAACTTCCTCATACTTCTCAAACACACCTCCTTCACAAAACACCATTTATGGAAGTAGCATACACTGCAGTCACTGACCGAACACTTTATGACGGGCGACTCACCTGTACATGTACATGACGGAGGAACTGAAAGGAAAGTGAAAGTGGGAGAATTTTCCTTTTTCTGTTTATATCCCACACAAATTCCCTAATAATTGTGTGGGACCACCATTTTCCGTGCAAATTTGTGCCAGTATATTTCACAGGTTTTCCGAATAACACAAGGACATTTTTTTTAAAAAGATTGATTTTGCACTTAATCATAAAACTCCCATCACATCTGAACCAGAGTTGCTGCCACACACACACACACTTCCAGAACAGCAAAGCCTTTGAGTAAATGGAGAGATCCGCATTCCCACAGACACACCCACTGTGGAGGAACACGGGTTTAAACTCGCCCGTCCTTATCTGACTTCACACAGCAACCCAACCATTTATCCATGCATTTCAGAAATCTCCAGTGATGGATTAAGACAAATGATTGAATATGGTCTTTTATGGCCAACTTTTTAATGCCTTCAAAAGTGACGAAGCCCATAATCCCACAAAATATATAAAGTTAAGTTTTAATTAATTAAGTACACAGACCCATTTATTTTGTCTCCACCCCTGATCCCTAACCCCACCCCTAATCCCACCCATCTCCACCCTCTGATCCCTAAACCCACTCATCTCCACCCTCTGATCCCTAACCCCACCCCTAATCCCACCCATCTCCACCCTCTGATCCCTAATCCCACCCTCTGATCCCTAACCCCACCCCTAATGCCACCCATCTCCACCCTCTGATCCCTAATCCCACCCTCTGATCCCTAACCCCACCCCTAATCCCACCCATCTCCACCCTGTGATCCCTAAACCCACTCATCTCCACCCTCTGATCCCTAATCCCACCCATCTCCACCCTCTGATCCCTAACCCCACCCCTAATCCCACTCATCTCTACCCTTTGATCCCTAATCCCACTTATCTCCAGCCCTGATCCCTAACCCCACCCCTAATCCCACCCATCTCCACCCTCTGATCCCTAAACCCACTCATCTCCACCCTCTGATCCCTAATCCCACCCTCTGATCCCTAACCCCACCCCTAATCCCACCCATCTCCACCCTGTGATCCCTAAACCCACTCATCTCCACCCTCTGATCCCTAATCCCACCCATCTCCACCCTCTGATCCCTAACCCCACCCCTAATCCCACTCATCTCCACTCTCTGATCCCTAATCCCACTCATCTCCACCCTCTGATCCCTAATCCCACTCATCTCTACCCTCTGATCCCTAATCCCACCCATCTCCACCCTCTGATCCTTAATCCCACCCCTCTCCACCCTCTGATCCTTAATCCCACTTATCTCCAGCCCTGATCCCTAACCCCACCCTAATCCCACCCTCTGATCCCTAACCCCACCCCTAATCCCACCCATCTCCACCCTCTGATCCCTAAACCCACTCATCTCCACCCTCTGATCCCTAACTCCACCCTAATCCCACCCTCTGATCCCTAACCCCACCCTAATCCCACTCATCTCCAGCCCTGATCCCTAACCCCACCCTAATCCCACCCTCTGATCCCTAACCCCACTCATCTCCACCCTCTAATCCCTAACCCCACCCTAATCCCACCCTCTGATCCCTAACCCCACCCTAATCCCACTCATCTCCAGCCCTGATCCCTAACCCCACCCGTCTCCGCCCCGATCCCTAACCCCACCCATCTCTGCCCCTGATCTCTAACCCCACCCATCTCCGCCCTTGATCCCTAACCCTACCCCTAATCCCACCCATCTCAACCCCCTGATCCCTAATCCCACCCATCTCCACCCCTTAGATCTGGATCTAACTCCGCCCCCTGGATCTCGTGTCCTGCATTGAGGTGCTATTGAAATAACCCGTCTGGTGTAACCAGGGAAACCAAGTTAGTGTTTGCAAAAATTTTAGATTTCAATTGTAAAACTAATTAAAATATAAACTATAACATATTAAAAATGTGTTATTTGGAGAGTGACCATGGTATAAGCAGGCTAATGCCCTTCAAGGCATGCATTGTTTAGGTATTAATGGACTTCGGCGGAGGAGGCAACCGTCCGACAATGGACACCTCATCGGGCATTAACCCTTATGATCCTTGCGACTGAAGTGAATCAATTAAAACTAACTTTAGCTGGACAATAACTTTATTCTAGAGCTGTCATAAAGCCGAAACAATCTCTGTTACTGTAATTTCCCATTTTCGCTGTAAAGCAGCTTTGGAACAATCTACATTGTTAAAAGCCCTATATAAATGAAGATGACTTGACAGTGCAGGATGAAACTATAAAATAGTTGCACATGAAGGAGTTAAGAGCAAAATCAAAAATGGCCAAAGTGAAAAATGTTTGCCTGCAGCTTTAGCTCAATCACGGAGGACATTTGGCAACACAACAATGCTGTGTTATTCCTGCTGATGCATTTATCCAGCGGTCAGTCCAAGAGAAGTATGAGCCCCGCTTGTGTTCATCAAAACACACACAATCCATAATCTGTTTCGGCCAAAACTAATGCATAGAGGGTTTTACATCTGACTCAACCACCTCGCTGACCTCAAGAGACTTTATCAAGCTGGATCTCAATACAAAACACACACACACACACACTATCGTCATCAACTGAGCTAATTCAGTTTACTGAAATCGCCTGTCAGGGAAAAATCAATTTCATGAGCCTGTGTTTAGCATAGATGACCATCTGATCTAATTTATTTTCCTTCAGATGAAAACTGCATCTGTGCAGATCTTATGAACACAAACTGGTGAGAGGAAAGCACAGGCAGGCCAATGCAAATACAGTAAAAACTTGTGCGTGTTAAACTCAAGAAAAATACATAAGAGCTGTGAACGGCATCAATGAGTCCTTAATTCTTAGTTCGTTACTTCTATTTTTCTAAGAAATTGGACTTTGGATTTTCTCCTGGCACATAATAAGTCAAATTGTAGCAATGTTTGGAAGCCCATAGAAGTGAAAATAATTGTTATGAGAAAGTTTCTCATTATTAAAAGAAAGTTTCTCATTATTACGAGATTTTAAGCCATTATTACTAGAAAGTTTCTCATTATTACTAGAAAGTTTCTCATTATTACTAGAAAGTTTCTCATTATTACTAGAAAGTTTCTCATTATTACGAGAAAGTTTCTCATTATTAAGATGTTAAGCCTTTGCTACTAAAGTTTCTCATTATTACGAGAAAGTTTCTCATTATTACTAGAAAGTTTCTCATTATTACAAGATGTTAAGCCATTGTTACTAAAGTTTCTCATTATTACGAGAAAGTTTCTCATTATTACTAGAAAGTTTCTAATTATTACGAGATTTTAAGCCATTATTACTAGAAAGTTTCTCATTATTACGAGAAAGTTTCTCATTATTACGAGAAAGTTTTTCATTATTACGAGAAAGTTTCTCATTATTACGAGAAAGTTTCTCATTATTACGAGATTTTTAGCCATTATTACTGGAAAGTTTCTCATTATTACAAGATGTTAAGCCTTTGCTACTAAAGTTTCTCATTATTACGAGAAAGTTTCTCATTATTACTAGAAAGTTTCTCATTATTACAAGATGTTAAGCCTTTGCTACTAAAGTTTCTCATTATTAAGAAGAAAGTTTCTCATTATTACGAGAAAGTTTCTCATTATTATTAGAAAGTTTCTCATTATTACAAGAAAGTTTCTCATTACGAGAAAGTTTCTCATTATTACAAGAAAGTTTCTCATTATTACTAGAAAGTTTCTCATTATTACGAGAAAGTTTCTCATTATTACTAGAAAGTTTCTCATTATTACAAGATGTTAAGCCATTGTTACTAAAGTTTCTCATTATTACGAGAAAGTTTCTCATTGTTACTAGAAAGTTTCTAATTATTACAAGAAAGTTTCTCATTACGAGAAAGTTTCTCATTATTACAAGAAAGTTTCTCATTATTACTAGAAAGTTTCTCATTATTACGAGAAAGTTTCTCATTATTACGAGAAAGTTTCTCATTATTACGAGAAAGTTTCTCATTATTACGAGAAAGTTTCTCATTATTACAAGAAAGTTTCTCATTATTACTAGAAAGTTTCTAATTATTACGAGAAAGTTTCTCATTATTACGAGAAAGTTTCTCATTATTACGAGAAAGTTTCTCATTATTACGAGATGTTAAGCCATTATTACTAAAGTTTCTCATTATTACGAGAAAGTTTCTCATTATTACTAGAAAGTTTCTCATTATTACAAGATGTTAAGCCTTTGCTACTAAAGTTTCTCATTATTAAGAAGAAAGTTTCTCATTATTACGAGAAAGTTTCTCATTATTATTAGAAAGTTTCTCATTATTACAAGATGTTAAGCCATTGTTACTAAAGTTTCTCATTATTACGAGAAAGTTTCTCATTGTTACTAGAAAGTTTCTAATTATTACAAGAAAGTTTCTCATTACGAGAAAGTTTCTCATTATTACAAGAAAGTTTCTCATTATTACTAGAAAGTTTCTCATTATTACGAGAAAGTTTCTCATTATTACGAGAAAGTTTCTCATTATTACGAGAAAGTTTCTCATTATTACGAGAAAGTTTCTCATTATTACAAGAAAGTTTCTCATTATTACTAGAAAGTTTCTAATTATTACGAGAAAGTTTCTCATTATTACGAGAAAGTTTCTCATTATTACGAGAAAGTTTCTCATTATTACGAGATGTTAAGCCATTATTACTAAAGTTTCTCATTATTACGAGAAAGTTTCTAATTATTACGAGATTTTAAGCCATTATTACTGGAAAGTTTCTCATTATTACGAGATGCTAAGCCATTATTACTAGAAAGTTTCTAATTATTACGAGATTTTAAGCCATTATTACTAGAAAGTTTCTCATTATTAAAAGAAAGTTTCTCATTATTAAAAGAAAGTTTCTCATTATTACGAGATGTTAAGCCACTATTTTACGAGAAAGTTTCTAATTATTACGAGATTTTAAGCCGTTATTACTAGAAAGTTTCTCATTATTACTAGAAAGTTTCTCATTATTAAGAGATGTTAAGCCATTATTACTAAAGTTTCTCATTATTACGAGAAAGTTTCTCATTATTACGAGATGTTAAGCCATTATTACGAGAAAGTTTCTCATTATTACGAGAAAGTTTCTCATTATTACTAGAAAGTTTCTAATTATTACGAGATGTTAAGCCATTATTACGAGAAAGTTTCTAATTATTAAGAGAAAGTTTCTCATTATTGCAAGATGTTAATTCACTATTACAAGAACGTTTCTAATTATTACGAGATTTTAAGCCATTATTACTGGAAAGTTTCTCATTATTACGAGATGTTAAGCCAGTATTACTAGAAAGTTTCTAATTATTACGAGATTTTAAGCCATTATTACTAGAAAGTTTCTCATTATTACGAGAAAATGTTTCTCATTATTACTAGAAAGTTTCTCATTATTACGAGAAAATGTTTCTCATTATTACTAGAAAGTTACTCATTATTACGAGATTAAGCCATTATTACTAGAAAGTTTCTCATTATTACGAGATTTTAAGCCATTATTACTAGAAAGTTTCTCATTATTACAAGAAAGTTTCTCATTATCACGAGATGTTAAGTCATTATTACGAGAAAGTTTCTCATTATAACGAGAAAGTTTCAAAGTGCAGGTTAATTAAAACTTTACAGTTATTGTCTCTGTGTAAACTACAAAAACAGGAATTTGTGGAAATGGTGACATCATGCACATGTGAATTATGTGTTGTGTTAGAAACAGTGTTTCTGTACAAAGAGACATCACATCGCCAACTACTGGCCGGACAGCAGAATACAGCGATTTTAGTCATTTTTCTGTAGTTTTTGTGGAAAAAACCCTGTTATTGTGTGCATGTGTGTGTTTTTGTCTCTAGGCAGAGTTAAATTTAAATTCTTCTTGTGACTTCAGTATCACTTCTCTATACCAAAGAAAATAAAGTTTCACTTCTAAATTCACCTAAAACTAAACATTGGAAAAAACAGAAGATATAAACAAGCTTGTCTACTACAAATAACCATTTCATAACCTCTAGGTTACATGTCAAAGTTATACAAGCACAAAACTGAAAGAGTTATCAATCAGCATAGTTCACTTTATCATTCCAAAGATATGAGGGAGTTACACATGTCAAAGTGCAAGCACATCCAAAACATCCAATAAAAGAGCGATAAATCAAGCATCCGCTCACGTTTATTTACAGATAGGATTGTGAAACGATTAATCGCATTCAAAATAAAACTTTGTGTACTGTTTACATAATATATGTATGTGTAGTGAGTATAATTATTTTGTATATATAAATACACACACACGCATGTAAATATTTGCATGTATTTACTTTATATATATTTATACAAAATCAATATACAAATATTTGATATATTAATAACAAATTTTTCAGATGTGTATTTATATATACAAAATAATTATACACATTATGTAAACGCAAACTTTTATTCTGGATCCGATTAATCGCGATTAATCGTTTCACAGCCCTACAAATTAACAATAATAATGATAAAAATATGGTAACACTTTCCAATGAGGTTCATTAGTTAACATGAACAATACTTCCACAGCATTATATTAAATTCATCAATTACTAATACAATATTAATGGTAATTATGGTTAGTTCATGTTAGTTAATAAACAATCCTTCTTGTAAATTGTTACCAATTAAATAATAAAAACTTCCAAAATAGAAACAGTGATGTATGACAGTTAAACTTAACCATAGGAAATGCATTTACATCACAAACACATGGTTTTGTATGTTTCATGTCCATTTGTGGGAATCTATCAGCCTGTTAACACACACTTTATCAGCAAAAATCACCCAAGCTCGGTCTGTAGCGCGAGTGCACGCATTTTCAAGACTTTTTAACCAGCTTACGGTTAACCGTTTCCTTGCCACCTGGTCACTCGCAGCTAAAACTGCAAGCTTTCTCACAGGAGAAGGATTATTAACAGCTGGATCAGAAACATACGGTCCCAGCAGGCTTCAGAGCGCTACATGAGTCGAGTCATGGCTCTATTTAAAGAGCAGACTGACCTGTAACACGAGCAGGAGCCATCAATTACACATTTCACCTACAGCAGGGAGACGGGCCACCGAGCCCGAGGAATGTGAACGGGATACGTCTGAATGGGTCAATCACTGATGCTCACTGGGAGATTTCTCAGATTAGAAATAACCCTTTGCAAGCACAATCTGCAGATGAACGGAGGTCTAACGGGCTTGGGGGCGACATGAGGGAAAGTCATTAATGACATAACTTTCATTTTTGGATGAACTAACCCTTTAAATTTTAAATACCACCAAACTTTTTGTGATCAACAGTTGTCAAACAAGCACTTTAGAATGACATCGGCTGGAAAAACGTCATTTCCGAACAAATTCGCACTCTTAAAACGCACAAATAATCATAACACTGATTTAACAAACCTTGAAGTTCACCCTTATATTAAATTAATATAGTATGCCAATATTATACCATCAAATGCATGAAACCTAGGGCTTCAAACACTGACAGGAGCGTTTTAAAGAGATTGACCTCTCTTTAAAAAGAGATTTAAAGAGAAGAGATTGACCCTCATGTTGTTTCAAACCTGTATGAACACACAAAAATATACATTTTAAACAATGTTTGGACAGTTGACAGTAGGCATTGATGTCCATAGTATTGCTTTTCAACTATTGAAGCGAATACCTACCGTCAACTGTCTTAAAATATATATTTTTATGTGTTCAACAGAGGAGAGAAACTCATACAGGTTTGTAAACAACACGAGGGTGAGTGAGTGATGACAAATTTTCATTTTTTGGTGAACTATCCCTTCAAATAGTACAAATATCATAATACAGATTAGGGATGCACGATATATCGGCCACATTATCGGTATCGGCCGATATATGATCATTTTCAAAGTTATCGATATCGGCCCAACAAGAACATTTAGGCGATATCTAAAAGTCGATAAATAATGTATTATATCCTTGAGCTGAGGCATTTTAGATGTGAACTGTTCAACATAATGCTTTTAAATTGCTTCAAATACGATTGAAATCACTTTAAAAAAGGAAAATCCAGTTAAAGTGCAAAATGTGCAGCGCAAGTCTGTCATATCGGCTACACAACATTAAAATAAGAACATCACAATTGTGTTTTTATCTTGGCTTTTAATGAAGAAAATCAAAAATTGTCTAAAAATTTGGATTTAGATTTATCGGCCAAAATATCGGTTATCAAATATAAAGAATTATCGGTTTCGGCCAAAATTGTCATATCGGTGCATCCCTAATACAGATGTAACAAACCTTGAGGTTAGACCTTAAAATAAATGAAAGATAGTGTATAACTATAAAATGTCAATATTATACAACGAAATGCATGCAAGTTTACCACAGTCACTTTTTTACAAGACGATTTAAAAGAATAAATGTAGTACTGTTACAATATTTTACATTTTTAAGGTAAATTGATCATGCATACTTGCTCTGCAATACCAATATTAAAATGTGATGCAAATGTTTCCCTTTTTTACACAGAAAAGACAAAAGCACTTTATTACACAACGCTTGTGCATTAGTTGGAACAGTGTGTGTACATTCATTAAATATTCAATAATGAAATAAAGTTTATCAACATAACTCTTCAAATGTAAGTTCACATCAGTTCACACCAGCTGGTGACCTTTGGTCTGTGTGTGTGAGAGTGTGTGTTTAGTAAGGGTGGAGGATTTTACTGCCTGTTAAACATCCAATGCATCCACATAAAAACACATGGCTGGCAAAGCCCACATAAAAACCTCGCTAAACCATGCGCGTTTAGTTTATACACTATTCAGCCTAACGTAACCGCGAACACATACAAGAAGAAACAAGTTAAACACACAGAAAATGAAATATGATCAAGATACTCACAGTGAAAGAATCAGCTGACACAACGGTGACTCAGTAGAGCGCACTACTTCCGCATTCACTTGCGATCGCCTATGCGTCAACCAATCACGATATACTATGGTTTACAGTTGGCCAATCGCGTGGCGGAATACGCGTACTAGACACACAACAGCCAATGGAGGGCTACGGTGGGTTAGCGGCTCTAACAACAGGGCGCCTGAATGCTGAGAACACACCCACACACGAACCAATCAGGGCGCGGCTGAGGCGGGGGGAGGGGTGAAGTATAAGCCAATAGAAAATCACAGCGCGGCACTAGGAGACCACGTGGTGCAGTGCGTGCGTGCAGGACTTGTTAAAGCGACGGAGCGCGCATTGTCTAAAACAAAAAAAGTTGAAAACATGAACATATGTTAATTTCACGATGCAATTGAACACAATGTTTTGAGAAATGGAACATGTTTAAGTCTTAAGTAATGCATATGTGTACATATGTGTGTAATATAGCCGCACATCACGTGGATTATAGGCTATAGTGTAAATCTGTAGTAGGAATCTTATTATGTATTTATTATGAAACTGCAGTGGAGTTGCCATGGCTTATAATAATATATATGCCCCAAAAACATAACATTACCCCAGTATGTCTTAAAAACACTGACAACATGTGTGTATTTCTTTATAATTCACCGCAGACAGACTCTTCAGCTCTGAGTCTGACTCTGAAGTGCTCAGTTTGTCCACCCGGAGGCTCTGGATTTAACAGATCTGCTCAAGAGGTTTCAATAGCTTAACAGGTTTATGTCACACCATCACAGCAATAGAAAAGCAGAATATAATCTTTAATGTCACAGGACTGAGGCTAGAGAACATTAGAGGCATGCAAACACTGGAAGATGCAAAACAAACGACTGCAGATGTATGCTTTGTACACTGTTTTGTACATTTATTTTATATTGTTCATGAATGTGCATTACAGTTATTCATTCTTGTATTTTGGCACACAATAATGCATGATTGCACAATTGGACATTGACACACTGTCACATGTCTCATATTTGGATGCATGTTGTAGCTACAACAGTTTCCTTTCCATCATCTCAGTCATGTGACAATAAAAATTCAGTTCTATTTTATTCTATTCTATTCTATTCCAGGGATTCTCAAAAGGGTTTGATCTCAAACTATTTTTGTGGCATTTCAAAAAATTAAATGAAGCTTACTTAAAACTCATTTTGAGATAAATACAAGTAAATAAGTAAATAATAAATACAGTCTATATATATATATATATATATATATATATAAATGAAGAGTTCAGATGCATAAGCCTCTAAATGCCATTTGAAATTTTCTTCTTTAATGATGATTTTTATCAAACTTGTACATTTAAGTTCAGTAATTTTACTTAAATAACAATTAATAGGTAATTATCATTGCCATTTAAGTGAAATCACTGAACTTAAATATACAAGCTTGATAAAAATGATCATTCTAGAAGAAAATTTCAAATGGCACTTAGAGGCTTTTGCATCTGAACTCTTCATATATATATATATATATATATATACAAACACACACAATTATTTCACAACCCCATATAATCTAAAGTTAGATATAATATATGCTAATCGTAATGGCTTTACAATGCAATAATGAAACATAAATAATATGATGCTGATAAGTCTGCTGTTCTTTAAACACACGAAGAGTTCAGCTGATCATTAACTGTGAGCAAACACATTTGAAGACAAGAGCTCAAAGATTATCAGTCTCATTAACTTGAAGACTTGGATTTTGGTTGATGCCGTATCGTGTGTGTTACCTGACCTAACATTACCAATGCTGCCATGTGTGTGTGTGCTGTCAGAGCTCTAGGCTATTTCTGTTTAGCTTCAGGATTTAATCGCAGATTGGCAGTCTGACATCAAACACACAAGTCAACACGAACCCAGACTCCGTCACTTCCTCAGATTTCATTAAAATATACAAATGATTCAAACAAAATGAATAATTTAAAAGTACTACGTATCTATCTATAGTGTAAGAAACCTAATTTTTATTCAAGTGTATCATAACTTGTGTCATTAATTTAGTAGTGAATGCTGGTTGGTGATTGGCTCAGCAGAGCCCCGCCCACACTTCTGGGTTGTTATCAGTCATATGACCTCTCACCTCTTCTTTCAAAGAGTGGTGATGATGAAATGTAAGCTTTACTGGGTCAAGGCAGTTTAGACTTACAGTGTCCTTAGATACGAGGTCAAAAAACACTTTCTTATTCTCTCTCTTTTTGGCATTAGGCCTGTTCTAGGTTACACTTCCTTTTTGGTCACCATATCCTATCTAAACAGTGAGAAAGTGTCGGGTTTCTTCATTTTGATCAATTTGATAATCTGCCCTTTGCTTTAGTTATGTGTTACTATCAGAGGATCATTCCTTAAAAAAAACATGCTTTGATGGATTTTTTAATGACCAAATGAAACTGGAAAGGGAATCAGTGTAAATCTCTTCTGTGATCAAAATCAGAACGGCGACGATATTGTAAATAATCAATGTGAAAAATGAGCATTTTTGTCAATGTCAGATGCCTAGCATTTCTAGAATCTTCGTTGCAGGGAACCATGTGATGTCCAATGTCGCCCTCTAGTGTACGAGTGAAGGTACTTTGACAAACCCAAAATCATTTTCTATTTATTCAATATGTACCGGAGTTTTACTATATTACTAACCCACATTTTCCACTAAGCTCATACACTCTTAGAAGAAAAGGTTCTATATAGAACCTTAAAAGGTTCTATCAGCGCTACATATTTGGAACCCCTAAAAGGTTCTATACACTCTTAAAAAAGGGTTCCTCTGGGTTCTATATAGAACCCTGAGGTTCCATACTTGGCCAATAGAAACTTTTACCAAAAAAATGGTTCTATATAGTACCATTTTAGAGTTCCATATATGAAGCGGGGGATGGAACCATTTCTGGTTCTAAATAGAACCATTTCTTTTAAGAGTGTAGGCCCTGTCTGTCACACAGAGCCCTGAAAGGGACATGGTGAAGGACAAATATATCAGAAGGGAGGAATTATCTTATTATCTCACAAAGGCATTGCATGACACTGCAGAAAGGCAAACCCATGTTTTTGGACATGCATCATGATTCATAATAAAACAGTATTATATGAAGTACCGAGACAATCTCCACTGTATATGAATATGGTAATTCAGCACTATATAGCCTATGATATATATTAAAGTGCTATTTTCATATAATACATATAGTGTTATTTTCAGTATATAAAGTGCTATTTTCAGTGCCATATATATACAGTGCTATTTTCCGTGTTATATATATATATATACAGTGCTATTTTCAGTGCTATATATGATATATACAGTGCTACTTTCAATATGATATAAAAAGTGCTATTTTCAGTGCCATATATATACAGTGCTATTTTCCGTGTTATATATTATATATACAGTGCTATTTTCAGTGCTAAATATGATATATACAGTGCTACTTTCAATATGATATAAAAGTACTTTCAATATGATATAAAAAGTGCTATTTTCAGTGCTTTATATGATATATAAAGTGCTATTTTCAATATGATATAAAAAGTACTTTCACTATGATATATACAGTGCTATTTTCAGTGCTATATATGATATATAAAGTGCTATTTTCAGTGCTATATAATATGATACAGTGCTATTTTCAGTGTTATATAAGATACAGTGCTATTTCAGTGCTATATAGGCTATACAGTGCTACTTTCAATATGATATAAAAAATGCTATTTTCAGTGCTATATATGATGAAGTGCTATTTTCAGTATATAGATATATACAGTGCTATTTTCAGTGCTATATAGATATATAAAATGCTATTTTCAGTGCTAAATAAGGTAAAGAGAAGTTGAACATCACTCTGGATATTACAGTAAAAATGTCACAATACATTTGAGTTACTGTAGCAGATAAAATGCATCAAATACTTCTCTTCCTTCAAGTGATAGAGGAGTGTGTGTCGGCCTGAGAGGGTGTGTGTCTGCCTGAGAGGGTGTGTGTGCAGACGCTCTTGTGGCTGGATGAGACCGAAGGGGTGATGAACCCGAGGTCCAGTGACCGGCGCACATAAAACAGTAGGTGTGTGTGTGCGACTCCTCTTCTGACACACAACCCCGCGAGAACTTCAACATGGTGAGTCCCTGCACTGCCTTTACATCAGATTCAATATTTTCATTCATGGTCATAAAATTGTGATGCAGAAATGTGTGTTATTGGTTACATTAGCATTTCAGGGAACAAATCTTAAAATAACTATTTTTGTTTCTTTGAGTGAAGAAAATTTTTAGCTAATATCTAAAGCAACGAAGCTTTACTGTAGCCTAATTGAAACTATTGACGTGACTGAGGAACTTTTAAAATGCACTTTGTCTTGTTATAAGTACATTTTCTGAATTGTATTATTATTATTATTATTATTTAATATGAAGTCAAAAGACATTCTATTTCTATTTCAGAATGTTCGTATGAATGTATAGATAATTGTTTGATAAATATTAGGCCAAATGATGTGTGTTCTCTCTCTAGACTTCATACACCGACAAAGGAGAGAAGGTAACATGAACTTTAAACTAGAACAAAACGGTAACACTTTAGTTTTGGGTCTAATTCTCACGATTAGCTGCTTATTATCGTGCGTATTACTAGAATATTGGCTGTTTATGTAAGCAAGGTACTCGAGGAGAGTGCTGTATCGTGAATGAGTAACGGCTGAAGGGCGTTGTTAGGCTCGACGCGAACCCCTTCAGACGGTATACAGCAGTCTCCTCGAGTACCTTATAAAAAAATATCAACGTAAAAAATATGTATTAGTGCAACTTTTATGAAGTAAAATCACTAAAAGGCTTCCTTCCGCTAGAAAAAAATAGTCCCTGACCGTGAGCAGCAACATCGTTCTAAAGCTCTAATGAACACAACATGGGAACTGCAGAGTTGCGCAGTGATACATAGAACCGTTGGGTGAAGCGGTCATTGCCATGTTTTATCCATGGTTTTATCATGAATAAAGCACAGCTATTGACCAATCAGAATCAATGATTGGAACTAACCGTTTTATAATAGTATGAAATAAAGCACATAATAATCAGTCTTATTCTGTACATCCCTTAATCCTGCAATACTTAAATTTAACAATGACTTTACTAACTATTAATTAGGAGAATTAGGAGTTTACTGAGGCAGTTCATGAGAATTGGACCCTAATCCAAAGTGTGATCAACTATTTCTATACTATTTTATGGATTTTTATTATATTTTTCTGTTGTAGCCAGAGAGAGGGAAATTTTTAAAGTTTCACCATTTGACGTTCTGGGTGGGAAACGCCAAACAGGTGAGTTACTGACAACATCTGTTTCTGTTATTATAGTTAATAATAAAACTAAGACCATAAATAGACATTTACTTTAAATCAATTTACTAAAATAACTCAAATTCAAATAAAAAATAATATAAACCATAGACATTTAAAAAAAAAAAAAGATTTTAAGGAATTATAGTTTTGTATTGGGATACCAGATGCTTTGATGCAAAGCTTAAGGTTTAAAGGAAAGCATTCCTAAGATTATAGCACTGTTGGCACAGTTTAATTGTTAAGTATCTTTTACTTGTTTTGAAGTAATGATGACGAACGTTTCTCTGAAGATGTGATCAATAATGTGATCTTAATCTGAGTGATGCAATAGTTCATCTCGTCTGATCTCTACAGTGAAATAGGTTTACATATTAACCGGTTTGTGCTTGTTTTGTGCCCTAATAGTATATTTTTGTTGTTCTATATAGAAGTGTATATACACTGTAAAAAAATATTGATAGTTTAACTTAAAAAGTAAGTAACCTGGTTGACTTAAAATTTTAAGTTCATTGAACTGGTGAACTTAGATTAATTTAACCATCAGAAACTCAAAATTATATGTTATCTGAACTAAATAAATTATTTAAGTTGATTTGAGTTAATACAATGAAGGCGATTAATTTAACCATCAGAAACTCAAAATAATAAATTATCTCAACTAAATAAATTATTATAAAGTTGATTTGACAAAAGAAAATATGTTGTGATAACAAATCTTGAAAACATTTTTTAACAGTTAACAACATAAAAAAAGTGAACAACATTTTTTTTATGTTGTTTTAATTTTACACCGTTGTATATCAGGTTTCAAGTTCACTATTGCATCATGTTAAACTGACTTGAAATGGTTATACTCTTTGGTTTTCATTCGATGTTTTCATTTTGATAGAACATGTTTCAATCAAGTAGCCTAACTCAGAAATTCATTTAATCTAGTAGCTTGACCTCAAAATATTTCAAATAAATTTGAACTTACTCCATGATTTCTGATTTCTTTGAAATACTTTTTTCTGACAAATGACATTTGTATTGCATACACTGTAAAAAAATCCTGTAGAAATTACAGTAATTTACTGTAAATTAAACTTACAGTAAAAACACTGAATTCATATTTACAGTACCATTTAAATTGCTGTAAATGTATTGCATTTTTTTTTTACTGTAAAACACAAGAATTTTATGGTCTTTTCTCCATAATATATTTTAATACAATACAAATATATTACTTTACACTGTGAAATTTACTGTAATTTGTTGCACTTTTACTATAGGGCTGGTTTTATTATGCCATTTTCTTTCATAACTAAAATCAAATCACATAAAAATATAAACAAAATACATAAATCTATTTCATACTAAGCATCAACTACTTTTTACTCATGGCAAAATAGAGTGTTTCCGATGGGATCCTTTAATCGATTCAGTTTTAATTCATTTTTTATGACTCATAAACATACTTTATCTCACTAACAAAATTAACATGACAGTATCAAAACCCTAGAATTCTATTTAGAACTCTACTGATCATTTGTCTGCTTTTTAAATGTTGTTCTCTAACAGGTATTTTTAAATTCTTTTGATTATCCAATTAAAACAACTTGCCAGAATAAAACTGTGAGACAGATACACCCTTAAAATGTGTGTTTAAGCAGCCAGAGAGTGTGTGTGTGTGTTTCTCCTGTTGATCTAGGCCGCGGTGTTCTACTGCGATAAGTTCGGCTTCGAGCCGCTGGCGTATAAAGGTCTGGAGACGGGCAGCCGAGAACTGGTGTCTCATGCCGTCAGACAGGACAAGGTGTGTGTGTGTCGAGGATCAATACACACATGACATCATCTACACACACATCATTCACTCTAAAAAATTCTGGGTTGTCTCAACCCAAAATTGGGTCAAAAATGGACAAACCCAAATGTTGAGTTAAAAATGTAATTAAAAAACATTTTAAATGACATTTTTAACCCAACATTTGGGTCTCATGCCGTCAGACAGGACAAGGTGCGTGTGTGTCGAGGATCAACACACATGACATCATCTACACACATCATTCACTCTAAAGAATTCTGGGTTGTCTCAACCCAAATTTGGGTCAAAAATGGACAAACCCAAATGTTGGGTTAAAAATGTTATTAAAAAACATTTTAAATGACATTTTTAACCCAACATTTGGGTTTGTCCATATTTGACCCAAATTTGGGTTGAAACAACCCAGCATTTTTTAGAGTGTATGGACAAACCCAGCCATTTTTTAAAATTACATTTTTAACCCAAGATTTGGGTTTGTACATACAGTATTTGACCCAAAATTAGGTTAAAACAACCCAACATTTTATAGAGTGTACAATCACTCATTCCATGTTCTTCACGTACAAAATGTTTCGGTCAAAAATGACTGTAGAGCATCAGAGGGTTTCAAAATCACTCACAGAGTTAAAAGTATTTGTTCTTTTCACAGATAATATTCGTCTTCGAGTCTCCTCTGAACCCTGGAAATGAGGGTATGAACCACTTCATTTATTTTCAAACACGGCAGTGTAGTGTATAAAAAATATTAATGCATGAGAATTTGTGGGTTAAAATGGGTGTAACTGTTGAAAGGCATATGACAATATTGACACATAGATAATTACTCTAATTATTGTGTGCTAAAATGAGCCTGGTTTGAGAAAAGAGCCTCTCGCTCCACAGAAATGGGGGAGCATCTGATGAAACATGGAGACGGAGTGAAAGACGTCGCATTTCAAGTGGAGGACTGCGACTTTTTAGTCAAGGTTTGTTACATTATTGACATTTAATTTAGTGAGGATTTCCAGTAAACATCAAAGAATTTTGATTTGAATATTTTCCCTCCAAAATGATGTCACTTCTAGATGATGTCATTAAGGAACTGCCTTTCCTTAAAGGGATTTTTCAAAATGAATGAAAGTGATATTGAGAAAGCAGGAAAAAGCTATAAACTCATAATTAATTAAAGACAAAAATATTTAAAAGATCAATTAAATTACAATTACAAAAATCAATTAAAGACGAAAATTAAATGCAAAATATTTATTTCCAAAATTACTGCATTATGCTAGTAAACATTTTCAAAAATAAGTTGCATGTATCCTTAATGCATATTGCACTTAAGTAGGGGTTATTTTCATGATAATTAATCACAGGTTACAAGGTTAATTGGAGGAGGTTTTGGATTACAGCAATGAGAATTTGAGGGTTAAAATGGGGTTAAATGTGAAATAAATATCACAATGCAAAAAAAAAAAAAATCTTAAAAGCATGGAATAAGATATCGAAATGCAAGTATACAGTGTGTTCTGAACTTTTACAGTTTACAGTAAGTTAGTAGTCCATTCTGAACACAACCATCACCTGCATGGCGGAAACAGATTTACCTTGAAGGGACTTTTTAATAAATGTGTGTTTGCGTTCCCAGAAAGCCAAAGAGAGAGGAGCAGTGGTCGTGCGAGAGCCGTGGGTGGAGCAGGACTCCGGAGGAAAAGTCAAATACGCGGTCATTCAAACTGTACGTCAGAGAACGCCAACGTGTGTTTACGCAGACATACTCTTACTGTAAACTTACACTTACTGTCTGATGTTGTGTTCTGCAGTACGGAGACACGACACACACGTTTATTGAGTACACGGGACCGTATAAAGGTTTGTTTCTGCCAGGATACCATGAGCCGTTGTTCAGAGACCCTCTGTTACCAAAACTGTGAGTGAACTAACACAACACGGACAAAATCCTCAGAACAAACATGCTTACAGTTACGTTAAGAAAACGTTTAATCTGGGCTCGGTTCTATGGAGAGAAAAAAAAAACAGTCTCAATACCTTCCACAAATGCACGCGAGAGATCCATATGCGCGAGCACACATCCATAAATGCACACCATGAGATTCTCCGCGGTCTTGATTCACAAATGCACACAAGCCGATCTGTCCACATTACCTGCAAGGATGCGATATGGTGTCTTCCTCCAGAGGGCGCTAACCGGCCTTTGAGCTGAGTCTTTCAAAGGGCTGGATTCATTTCGTTTTCAGACAACTGAAGTCTAAACATTTGTCACTAAACATCATATATATATATAAATGCAAATATAGAGTAAAACTAAACCTCTTTTTTTTATTCTTCAACGTATAATCATAATATATAGCCAATTAAGAAAACCATTCGGTCACGTGCATTTGTGGAAGATTTTGAGACTGTTTTCACTCCATACGGTTCCCCAAAAAGTTCTTATCGCTAAGTAGTTCTTAACCTATAAACCTAAAACACCAAGTCCGTGCGCCTGCGTACAACCTTCACTGTCTAGCAGACATTTGCGTTTTTACCCTTTACACGGGAACGCGGCGGTGAAGCGTTTTTAAGATTTCCACTCTGGAGGGAAATCTCCTTTTCCACTCAAAAACGTCACTGTGTAAACGAAAGGCAGATCCGATAAAACATTTTTACGTTTTTTCACCCGCGAGTGTTCTCGTGAAAACAGGGCCTCAGAATTGCGAGATGTAAACTCGCAATTGTGAGAGAAAAGTCAGAATTGTGAGATAAAAAGTCGCGATTATGTCTTTTTTTTCTTGCAATTGCGAGTTTATTTCTCAGAATCGCGACTTTATATCTCGCAATTGCAACTTTATTTCCCAGAATCGCGACTTTATATCTCGCAATTGCAACTTTATTTCCCAGAATCGCGACTTTATATCTCGCAATTGCAACTTTATTTCCCAGAATCGCGACTTTATATCTCGCAATTGCAACTTTATTTCCCAGAATCGCGACTTTATATCTCGCAATTGCAACTTTATTTCCCAGAATCGCGACTTTATATCTCGCAATTGCAACTTTATTTCTCAGAATCGCGACTTTATATCTCGCAATTGCAACTTTATTTCCCAGAATCGCGACTTTATATCTCGCAATTGCAACTTTATTTCCCAGAATTGCGACTTTATATCTCGCAATTGCAACTTTATTTCTCTGAATTGCGACTTTATATCTCGCAATTGGAACTTTATTTCTCAGAATCGCGACTTTATATCTCTCAATTGCAACTTTATTTCTCAGAATCGCGACTTTATATCTCGCAATTGCAACTTTATTTCTCAGAATCGCGACTTTATATCTCGCAATTGCAACTTTATTTCCCAGAATCGCGACTTTATATCTCGCAATTGGAACTTTATTTCTCAGAATCGCGACTTTATATCTCGCAATTGCAACTTTATTTCCCAGAATCGCGACTTTATATCTCGCAATTGCAACTTTATTTCCCAGAATTGCGACTTTATATCTCGCAATTGCAACTTTATTTCTCTGAATTGCGACTTTATATCTCGCAATTGGAACTTTATTTCTCAGAATCGCGACTTTATATCTCTCAATTGCAACTTTATTTCTCAGAATCGCGACTTTATATCTCGCAATTGCAACTTTATTTCCCAGAATCGCGACTTTATATGTCGCAATTGCAACTTTATTTCCCAGAATTGCGACTTTATATCTCGCAATTGCAACTTTATTTCTCTGAATTGCGACTTTATATCTCGCAATTGGAACTTTATTTCTCAGAATCGCGACTTTATATCTCGCAATTGCAACTTTATTTCTCAGAATCGCGACTTTATATCTCGCAATTGCAACTTTATTTCTCAGAATAGCGACTTTATATCTCGCAATTGCAACTTTATTTCCCAGAATCGCGACTTTATATCTCGCAATTGCAACTTTATTTCCCAGAATCGCGACTTTATATCTCGCAATTGCAACTTTATTTCTCAGAATCACGACTTTATATCTCGCAATTGCAACTTTATTTCTCAGAATCGCGACTTTATATCTCGCAATTGCAACTTTATTTCTCTGAATTGCGACTTTATATCTCGCAATTGCAACTTTATTTCTCTGAATTGCGACTTTATATCTCGCAATTGGAACTTTCTTTCTCAGAATCGCGACTTTATATCTCGCAATTGCAACTTTATTTCTCAGAATCGCGACTTTATATCTCGCAATTGCAACTTTATTTCTCAGAATAGCGACTTTATATCTCGCAATTGCAACTTTACTTTCCCAGAATCGCGACTTTATATCTCGCAATTGCAACTTTATTTCCCAGAATCGCGACTTTATATCTCGCAATTGCAACTTTATTTCTCAGAATCACGACTTTATATCTCGCAATTGCAACTTTATTTCTCAGAATCGCGACTTTATATCTCGCACATGCAACTTTATTTCTCAGAATCGCGACTTTGTCTCGCAATTGCAACTTTATTTCTCAGAATCGCGACTTTATATCTCGCAATTGCAACTTTATTTCTCAGAATCGCGACTTTATATCTCGCAATTGCAACTTTATTTCTCAGAATCACGACTTTATATCTCGCAATTGCAACTTTATTTCTCAGAATCACGCCTTTATATCTCGCAATTGCAACTTTATTTCCCAGAATCGCGACTTTATATCTCGCAATTGCAACTTTATTTCTCAGAATCGCGACTTTATATCTCGCAATTGCGGCTTTATTTCTCACAATTCTGACTTCATATCTCGCAATTGTGAGATAAAGTCGCAATTATTTAAAAATAAATTAATTCAGTGGTGCAATTTTATTCAGTGAAACAAGCTACACACACAACAAATGTGTGACACTATCCTTTTATTTGGAAGATTATCACATAGAATGTTCTTATAAAACATTTAGAACGTGTACAACATCTTGTAAAATAATGTGAGCATAAAAAAACCCAGAAACATACTCTAGGGAAACATGCATGACACATTTCAGAATACAAAAATGCATGAAACTGTGACAGCTAGAAGTTCAAAAACATGAAACATCTCAGAAACGTTTTCCCCTTGTGGTTCTCCTTCTCTGCCAACAGGCCGCCAGGACATTTAAGCTTCATCGATCACATTGTTGGAAACCAGCCAGATGACAAAATGGTGCCAGTAACAGACTGGTGAGGGAGGGTCACACATCCATCAAACAAATCTATAACACAAATGTGTGGAAATGTCATTGACAAAAGAACACGTTCTCTCTGTCTTTTTTCTGCAGGTATCAGAAGTGTCTGCTCTTCCACAGGTTCTGGTCCATCGATGATAAACAGATCCACACCGAGTACAGCGCTCTCAGATCCATCGTAGTCACCAATTATGAGGAAACCATCAAGATGCCCATTAATGAACCAGCAATCGGGATAAAGAAATCACAAATCCAGGTTCTTCCAGCAGATCCCCAGAAATCATCAAACTTCTTGCGTATATTTCAGTTTTTATTGAATTAATTGCGTCAGAGATTCCCAAAAACTTTTCTAAGCTGAACCCCTTGATATTTAGTTGCAGTGAATTTGAGATTTCGTTCATCTCAATAAGAGCCGGATCACTCCTCCATAGGCTTCTACGGGATTGAAATTTGCCGGCCCAGAAAAGTTATTAAAGACATTGTTAAAATAGTAGAACAACATGAGGGCGAATAATTACTGAGTTTTTATTTTGTCTTTTTTCGTTTGTAAAGGAGTATATTGACTACAACGGAGGACCCGGAGTGCAGCATATCGCCCTGAACACGTCCAACATCATCCAAGCTGTACGGCTCCTCTCAGTGTGACTTCATTCCTATTAGAATAAAATAAAGTAAAAGACAAAACATGAAACTCTGTCCTTGTGAATCAGATCGTGAACCTTCGAGCTCGAGGGATGGAGTTCTTGTCTGCTCCTGATAACTACTATGAAATCCTACGACAGAACCTGAAGACGGCCAAGATCAAGGTGAAGGAGGACCTTAAAACACTGCAGGTTAGAGAAACCAGGATTCCCGTTTGGATACGATGCTGCGTTTCGTTCAATAAACGAATGTATTTGAATGTTTTTTTTTTCCATCCAATGCAGGAGTTAAAAATCTTAGTAGACTTCGACGATAAGGGTTACCTGCTACAGATCTTCACCAAACCCGTGCAGGACCGGCCCACGCTCTTCCTGGAGGTCATCCAGAGGCACAACCACTCTGTGAGTCTGACATTAACAGGCATTTACATGTATTCATTTAGAAGTGGCTTTTTAAAAGTGAATTTAACGAAGCCTAGTCCAACCACAAATTACATTTCTGTCATCATTTACTCGTTCCAAACCCATAAGACTTTCGTTCATCTTAGGAAAAGAAAGAGATTTTTTATGTCCTTATTCACCTGAAATTTGACGCTTCAAAGCGTTTATAAAGAGATTGTTATATAAATCCATATGTATTAAGTCTTCCGAGGGGATAATTTGAAGACAAACAGATTTAACAGGTTTAATGAACAAATTGGACCTCATTGCTTTACTGATCAATGTTTATATGCGAAGAAAAGTGCTATATGTAGAATTGAGAAAATCGTGTTATTAGCGACACCGGTGGCCTTTAGGTGAACTGCAGCAGCGCAACGTACAAGAGACTGAACGTGATTCAAGATCCTGATTTTCTCACGGTGAACTTTATATATAACTATAGATATTTGAGACTATAGACTTTATAGATCTGACTATGTGAGACTGTAGTTTGAATGAATGTCTTTTCTTTGGATGACGGCTCTTTCAGCATTATCCTGAACATTGTACAAGCATTAGTGTCAGTGAAAGAGAGGCTCGCCTCTCGGTGGAAAACACACATCTGCGATTTCCCCAACAAAAATGTCCTATAAATCATAAAAATCAGTCGACAAGCTTTTAGAGACAAGACAAGGAAGTCAGGGAAGTTTCATTACAATCTAAGCAATTAATACATGAAAATCTTGCATAAATCTGTTTATCATGTAAAGTGATCGTGTCTTTTCAGAAGACTGGAATAAACCACTTGATTCTTATGCATTTATTTTACAATCTCTTTATAAAAGTTTATAAGCATCAGAGTTTTGGTTGAATAGACTTTCAATGGAGGTAATAGAAATCTTTCACATTTCATTACAAATATCTTCATTTGTGTTCAGAAGATGAATGAAAGTCTTAAACGCTTGGAAGGACAAAAGGTTAAGTCATTACTGACAGAATTTAAAATTTTGGGTGAAATATCCCTTTAAAAACCCACAGACGGGACAAACAATAAACCACAACAAACAACACAAATAAATATTGCAAATATCCACAACATACGAATACCATGAGATGGCATATCATAAAAAGTGTTTATGGGAACAGCGAACGTGAATGTTCAGGAAAGTTTTGACATGCGCAGTGCAGTTGATCGTGTGTCATTAGATGAAATATACTGAATGAAAAGAAGTGTGTTGTCTGTATTTAGGTACAGTAATCACATTTACAGTATTGAGTTTGAGTTTGAGCTCTGACAACCTGTTTGAACAGGCCCATAGTTTTATTAGGGGCATTTTTAAAGCTTGTGAAGTGAAGGAAATGCCTAAAGATAAAACATTTCTTTCTAAACCACACTAAAGGGGTTTCCCTGTCTTTTGTGGTGCTTAAAAATTTTAAACAGAGCAAGAAAAAGTGATGAACCCAATGACACCAACAATTAGAATCAAAACACTGTGTGTTGTTGGTAAAGGAGTGCGATGAGTTGGTAGATACACTGACAAAAAAAATTAGAGATGCACTGATATGAAAACTTTGTCCGATACCTGTAACTGATAATTTTTTAAATGTGAAAGCTGCTAACCGATATTTCTTTATATTTGAAAGACGATAACCGATATTTCTTTATATTTGAAAGTCGATAACTGATAATTCTTTATATTTTAAAGTCGATAACTGATAATTCTTTATATTTTAAAGTCGATAACTGATAATTCTTTATATTTGAAAGCTGATAACTGACAATTCTTTAAATGTGAAAGCTGATAACCGATATTTCTTTATATTTGAAAGCTGATAATCGATAATTCTTTAAATGTGAAAGCCGATAACCGATATTTCTTTATATTTGAAAGCCGATAACCAATATTTCTTTATAATGGAAAGCCGATAACCGATATTTCCTTATATTTGAAAGCCGACAACTGATCGTTCTTTATATTTGAAAGTCGATAACTGATAATTCTTTATATTTGAAAGCCGATAACTGATAATTCTTTATATTTGAAAGCCGATAACCGATATTTCTTTATATTTGAAAGCTGATAACCGATAATTCTTTAAATGTGAAAGCCGATAACCTATATTTCTTTATATTTGAAAGCCGATAACCGATATTTCTTTATAATGGAAAGCTGATAACCGATATTTCCTTATATTTGAAAGCCGATAACTGATCATTCTTTATATTTGAAAGCCAATAACCGATATTTCTTTATATTTGAAAGCCGATAACCGATATTTCTTTATATTTGAAAGCTGATAACCGATAATTCTTTAAATAAGAAAGCCGATAACCGATATTTCTTTATATTTGAAAGCCGATAACCATATTTCTTTATAATGGAAAGCCGATAACCGATATTTCCTTATATTTGAAAGCCGATAACTGATCATTCTTTATATTTGAAAGCCAATAACCGATATTTCTTTATATTTGAAAGCCGATAACCGATATTTCTTTATATTTGAAAGCTGATAACCGATAATTCTTTAAATGTGAAAGCCGATAACCGATATTTCTTTATATTTGAAAGCCGATAACCGATATTTCCTTATATTTGAAAGCTGATAACCGATATTTCCTTATATTTGAAAGCCGATAACTGATCATTCTTTATATTTGAAAGCCAATAACCGATATTCCTTTATATTTGAAAGCTGATAACTGCATATTTCTTTATATTTGAAAGCTGATAACCGATATATTGGCTGATAAATCTAAATCCAAGTTTTTATAAAATTTTTAAGAGCCTGATTACAAAAACAAGTCTCACCATTAAAATCCACGTCCCAAACACACAATTATAATGATGTTCTTAGAATTTTATATAGCCGATATGACAGTATTTGTATTTTACTTTTTTGAAGTGATTTCAATCATATTTCAAGCTATTCAAAACCATCATGTTGAACAGTCGCATCTGAAGTGTCTCAGCTGAAGGAAATAATACATTATTTATCAGCTTTAAATATATCGGCCAAATATTTAAACTTTTTACATGCAAAATTAACACATATCAGCCAATCCCGATACTGTGCATTCCTAAAAAAATGAGTTTTCAAAGAACATAACAAGAATATATTTTTACAAGAACATAAAGTTTCAGTTTTTCTACTTCAGAACTTTAATTCAGCTGATTACATATTTCATCTGAGTCCAATTCTCATTGATTTTTCCCATTATAAGAACGTATGCATTAAAACCTGTGATTCTCTGTCTTCTTCTCCTCAAGGGTTTTGGAGCTGGAAACTTCAAATCTCTGTTCGAGGCCATAGAGAAGGACCAGCACGCCAGAGGAAACCTGACGGTTCTCACACCGGAGAGCCAGGGCATCCCGAAGGAGTTTCACTGAGACACACGAACACATCTGCAGAAACACAAACTCACAAGCCCGCGTCCTGGAGTGAAAGAATAACACGAGAGCATCAGTTAACACTGAACTGCAGCGCAACAATAAAGAATCTAACGTATAATGTATCGGTATCATTCACATTCATCAGCTACATCCACGAGTCAAACGGGTTAATCATTTTTTTCTAAGACATTTGAGGGTTGTTATAGTGAACTAAATCTAAAATGAAACGCAAAACAATTAAAAAAAGAATTGCTTGAAATAAAATTAATGTTATAATTAAAATAAAATGTTCAAAAACTTAAAGGGGCTATATGTAAGATTTTTTACAAAACTTAAAAAACGAGTCGTTCCACGACTTCATAGTTTGCCTCTGAAACCCTGTCGACTGATTTTTATGATTTATAGGACGTATTTGTCGGGGAAATCGCAGACGAGAGCCTCTCTTCTGTTCACTGACACTAATGCTTATACAATGTTCAGGATAATACTGAAAGAACTGTAATGTCAATGTGTCGTCAAAGAAAAGAGATTCATTCAAACTAGTCTCACATAGTCAATCTATAGAGTCTATAGTCTCAAATATACTTTATCAGTGTGATTTTAATGAGCTCATCTGTCGACACCGTGTTGGTTTGGCTGAATTTCCACCAACCCAACAAAAGATTAAAACTTTAAATAAAATGTAGCAACTAAGGACCTTAAATGTTGATCATCAACCCCCCCAAATAAATAAACAAACACCACATTGTCTGTATTTTTATTTCAAAATAATTTATTTGTATATAATCGGAATGATGCCAGGTTTATACATCTATAATGGCAGCTGTACGTTTCATAAAGAATATCATTCCAAAAGTGAGAAAATAACATTTTAAACATTTTCTCAGACCTGGACAAAAATGGATAAATATATTAGTAAATAAATATATTAGTGACATACCATTGAAATGTTCTATTATATATAAAATACAACACTTTATCTTATAACTGTTTTGTCTTTCTTTTTTTTTTTTACACAAAATATTGAACATATACTGGCATATCCCTTGATTTCTGAAGGGATTTAGCTCTGTTAAAAAAAGGCAGTTTTAATTGATTCTCTGTGGAAAAGAGAGCGTATGAACAATACAACCAACACACAGGAGCAAAGATAGAGATAAAAAAAAAAAACATCCTCAACGTTTCATTGATTATCTATAACTGGGAGTTACAGAGTGCTTCGATTGTTTCGCTTTGAACCACATGCAGATTTTCTTCCAAGGCAAAGTGCTGTTTGCATCCTTTCTAGATAAAGCCAAGAGCTTTACATGTTAATCTGTGCGAAGCCGATGCGTATCTGCGGTAGTTGGTGGCAATAGTTGTGTTTACTTACAATATTGAGTCAAAAAAAGGAGGTTGTAGTTTGTTCATCATGTTTACATGGTTTCAAAATTCAGAATATTGGTTCGTTCTTATCTTTGGTTGATAAAAAGTTACTGTCATTATGGTACAGCATAACTCAACCGGGTTCAACTACTCATGGAAAACTTGGAAATACAAGGGCATTTTAAAATAACGACTTCCATTTCTATAGTAGTATCTCTATAATGTGTATCCTGTTAACTGTCAGTGTCCCAAAAATCAGGTATCATTCGAACACTCAAAATTCATCCTGTGAAATTCGTTGTGAAATTGGACATTTTTGTTAACGATGATATCGGCCACCATATCGGTATATGCCGATATATGCTCATTCATAATGTTATCGGCCCGATTAGAAAATGTGGCCGATATACAGTATTAAAGCTGATAAATAATGTATTACGTCCTTCGGATGTGTACTGTTCAACATGATGGTTTCAAATAGCTTGAAATATGATTGAAATCACTTCAAAAAAGGAAGACATGTGCAACACAAGTCTGTCATATCGGCTACATAAAATTATAAGGAGAACTGGAAGAAATGGATTTTAATAGTGAGACTTTTGTAAAGTGATGAACCCAATGACACCAACCATTAGAATCAAAACACTGTGTGTTGTTGGTAAAGGAGTGCGATGAGTTGGTAGATACACTGACAAAAAAAAATTAGAGATGCACCGATATGAAAACTTTGTCCGATACCTGTAACTGATAATTCTTTAAATGTGAAAGCTGATAATCGATATTTCTTTATATTTGAAAGCCGATAACCGATATTTCCTTATATTTGAAAGCTGATAACTGATAATTCTTTATATTTGAAAGCCGATAACCGATAATTCTTTATATTTGAAAGCCGATAACCGATAATTCTTTATATTTGAAAGCCGATAACCGATAATTCTTTAGATGTGAAAGCCGATAATTGATATTTCTTTATATTTGAAAGCTGATAACCGATGTTTCCTTATATTTGAAAGCCGATAACCGATATTTCTTTATATTTGAAAGCCGATAACCGATGTTTCCTTATATTTGAAAGCTGATAACTGATAATTCTTTATATTTGAAAGCCAATAACCGATAATTCTTTAAATGTGAAAGCTGATAACCGATAATTCTTTAAATGTGAAAGCCGATAATCGATATTTCTTTATATTTGAAAGCCGATAGCCGATATTTCCTTATATTTGAAAGCCGATAACCGATATTTCCTTATATTTGAAAGCCGATAACCGATATTTCTTTATATTTGAAAGCCGATAACCGATGTTTCCTTATATTTGAAAGCTGATAACTGATAATTCTTTATATTTGAAAGCCAATAACCGATAATTCTTTAAATGTGAAAGCCGATAACCGATAATTCTTTAAATGTGAAAGCCGATAATCGATATTTCTTTATATTTGAAAGTCGATAGCCGATATTTCCTTATATTTGAAAGCCGATAACCGATATTTCCTTATATTTGAAAGCCGATAACCGATACTTCTTTATATTTGAAAGCTGATAACCGATAATTCTTTAAATGTGAAAGCCGATAACGATATTTCTTTAAATATAAAATTGGCTTTAAATATATCGGCCAAATGTTTAAACTTTTTGCATGCAAAATTAACATATATCAGCCAATCCCGATACTGTGCATTCCTAAAAAAAGGAGTTTTCAAAGAACATAACAAGAATATATTTTTACAAGAACATAAAGTTTCAGTTTTTCTACTTCAGAACTTTAATTCAGCTGATTACATATTTCATCCGAGTCCAATTCTCATTGATTTTTCCCATTATAAGAACGTATGCGTTAAACCTGTGATTCAAAATATATTTTAATAGTGAGACTTTTGTTTTTGTAATCAGGTTCTCAAAAATTATACAAAAACTTGGATTTTGATTTATCAGCCAACATATATATCGGTTATCGGGTTTCAAATATGAAAAATTATCGGTTATCGGTATTAGCCAAAATTTTCATATCGGTGCATCCCTACGTTTTGCTTTCTGCAATAATATTTAATAAGAGATTCATGAATTACAATCATTTCAGTTCAGATATATGCCAAAAAAGGGGATTGACAGTTAACAGGTAAATAAATTGCTCTTTAAAAGTGCAATAATCTCCAAAAAAACTGCAACACAAACAACCGGAAGAGTCATTGAAACTGGGATATAGTTATACTGGGATTTTTGTCTTATTTATATTTTTCATTTGGGATTCAGCCTCATTTTGATGAAAAGCAGCATTTGTGAGCGTATGAAGCCAAAAAGACTCGAGAGATGTGAGAGACACAGGTGTGTTTGTGGTTCAAAGATCAAGACCTTCAACCAAAGTGACCATTTACTGACAGAAAATAAAAAAAACATTCAGGTTGTTTGTCATGGCAAGATTTCCAGTGTTTCCTTTTCTTTACTTAAAAGAATGTTTCAGGTTCAAAACCCCGATATTTTGTGACGGATATTCACAGACGCGGTTGCTAGTTTTAATTTGTTTTGAACCCGAACCATTGCTTTTAAAACATATGACAACAGAGATTTCAGGGTAACAGATTAAAGATAAGTGTCGATACATTTTTGGCTGGTATTGCCACGAACATGACAGCAGGCTACATTAACGTGTAAAGTAAACTTCATGAAGTGTTCATTTCATGGGATACAGAGGCACTTTTGGTAAGCTTGTATGCTGGTTACTTTCTATGAAATGCGAGTGTCCCTTTAAGGGACTATGAGTCATACTAGGTGAAAGCAAAGCATTCTGGGAAATGTAGTCCTTCTCAGCCCAAACACAGACCAAAACAATGAAGCAAAACAGAAAACAAAACAAAATCTTCACAACTTTCCCCAAATATATTCAGTCAATTCATTTAGTTTTGACGAGCAAAATTAATAAATGAAGACACAAACATTTGTAAATAACAGCTGCCATTTTTGAATTAACAAAACCGAGACCCTGAAACCTCAATGAAATGCTTCTTTCCAAGGACAGATGATATGAAGTGAAGCTGAGTTAATATCTGTCAGAGGTCACGAGAGGTCGACGGACGCACACGTACCTTTGAAGTACCGTCTCGCTAACAGGCCTTTTCTAAATGGTTATCTGAGGTAGTGCAGGAAAACCAGGCCTGATGTTTGAACGCAGCCCAACACGTCACAGTTAAAGGTCGACGTCTGGCTTTTGGGAAGTAAAATGGAAGGGGCGTGTGGCATTGCAATAACCAAATAGTTAATAATCAGCCAGAAGGTGCGGTGAGCTAATGAATGCACGGAGGGTATTAAACGCTAAAGCCTGAAACAAACTCTATGCAAGGACGCAAACACTGAAGGAAATGCACAGCAAACTCGATCGTTTCATTGCTTATGCTCAGTACTTGCGCTTTCAAATGGGACGTTGTTTTTTAGGCACATTACAATGTGAAATTAAATAGAAAGTAGGAAGACTAAAATTGTGTTTTCTTGTCAAATGTAGGCCTTTATGAATGAAAAATCATCAAAAAGGCTGGAATTCACTACACGACTTTTAAAATCTGAAAACACTTCAAGACAAAACTATAAAAGTTCATAACTATAGAAATGTATGTATAGATTCGACATTCGAGCGCACCAGATATGTCAACTCTTAAAGGGATAGTTCACTTTGAAATTAATTTTTGGTATGTTTTATCTTACCTCAAGGGCATCCAAGACGTAAGTGTCTTTGTTTCAGCAGTTTTTTTAATTTTGATATTTTTAGGTCAAACCGTTCTTGTCTGTCAGTCATATAATGGAGGTCTATGGTAACCACCAGTGTTGGCGAGTAGTTAACTACAAGTAGCGACGCTACTAACTTAACTACATTTTTCAGTAGCTTGGCAGTAGCTCAGTTGCTTTTTAAACAGTGTAGCTAACTACTTTTTGTAGCGCGAGCAAAAGCTACATCGCGTTTGTCGAGCCTGCGCGAATCAGCGCGATGCAAGGATATTCTTCTTCTTGTTAGATTACAAACTCGTTTTTTTTTGCCATTACCGTCACCTGTTGTTTAATCACGCATCTTGCGGCTAACGGTTCACTGACGTACAGAAGTGGGTTGACAAACCCATTTTGTGATTATATAGCAAGACGCGACGGCAGATTTGGAGGATGGAGAAACAACTAACGTTAATTTGGCCTTATTTGTCCAAGTTCAATCGGTATTTTTGAGAAAATGTTTTACATGCGATTTACGTTGGATGTATATTTTGTTCTTGCAATGTTGTAGGCTATTTGTCGCAATTTTGCACTTTAGACAAACAGTCTGAGATATTAAAACAATACTCTTTAAAATCATAATTGTATTGCATTGTTTTAAACACTAAATATTTTACTTAAAACATTCCTCAGTTATTTATAATATACGTTGTTCAAAAAGCAAAAGTAGTTTCAATGCAGCTAGCTACTTTTTGATAGTAACTTATAGTGTAGCTAACTACTTTTCCAAAAGATTAGCTTGACTGTAGTTTAACTACTTTAACTTACAAGTAGCTTGTCAAACTACAGTTTAAGAGTAGCTTCCCCAACACTGGTGACCATCTCAAAGAGCATGCACAGAGAAGTCCAAATTAAACATGTAACTACACATTGATGGCCTAAGACACGAAACGAGCGGTTTGTGTGAGAAAACCAACAGTATTTATATCGTTTTACCTCTTGTAAGCACAGCCACGTCCAAGTGATCCGATTTCCACGGGAGATGTTCGAATCTCCCATGGAAATCCACCAGTGCCACTGTAATTAAATACATTATTACAAGCTTAACGCTTTGAATCGAGCTACGGCAAGCAGAGAGTGTTGAACACTGGCTGGTTATGTATTTTCTAATACAAATATCTATTTTGGATAATTTTTAACCCCAAAAAAGCTACGACTGCAGCTTTAATGCTAATTTGTTATGCGTGTTCTGTTGTATTGGTATTATGTTTTATTGGTATATACACTGGTATATAGAGGACAGCTTCAGTTTCAGTAGCAACACGTCTTCTAAAATCGGCTCGAAGTATCAAACATGTTTTGATATCCTGGATGGAATCACAGTCCGAAAGCTAAAAAAATCATTTAGCCTGCAATCGTGGCAAAAATCTGAGCAAAAGTCGTGAAGTTTAACTTGATTCCGGCACGATAGTAGTTAACCTGAAAGAGAAAACTGACTGTAGAACAAGACGGATTACACTAATTTTTGCTTTTTAGAGCACAGCATCCAAATTAGCGTAGCTTGAAGTGTCTGCGTTCTTGCATAGAGTACATACGTCAGGCCTAATTCTCAATGGGAAGACGTGTTTATACTTTTAAGGGTTTGAACAAAGGAATTCTCAGACTAGAGAAAGTACTAAATGAATCCTGTTTAAAATCAAAGGAAAGGGAGAAATTAAGATTGGGCACACTCTCATTCTCACAGATCCTTTGATAACTTCCTGAATTAACACCGGTTGCTGGCCCATTAAAAGTCACAATTGGGCCGAATAGGGTAAAGTACCTTGACTGTACCAACAATGACTTGTTTTGGCCATTAGAAATGTGAAAAACCCATCTAATCATCGCTGATGAATTCTGTATTTACTTCTTTGCTAGAAAGACATTCTGAGGTCTGGAGATTCTGGGTGATGCAGTTTGATATTGCAGATGATGTTTGGAATTATATGGAAGACTTGACATGTGAAAGAGACACAGAGAGAACGCCGAAGAGTTTTGTCCATTTCGGCTCTTGTGTAGCAGCGTGAGGAGTTCAGGACGAAGAGCTTTCTCAAACACCAGACTCTTCTTCTGACCCTGAGGAACAAGAAGAAGAACTCATTTCATAACCTGCAATTAAAGGAATAGTGTATCCAAAATGAAAACTGAAAATCAGCTGTCCACATTCAGATTATAACCAGAAATTATGTATTTATGCAGGACAATTTAGGCGTCATCCTAGGTCCCTTAACGAAAAGGCAATTTGAATTTTCCACTTTCAATTATTGCAAAAAATTAGCTCTGAAAACATTCTTACATGTTTTGTTCAGTAAGACAATCTTCACAAATGAACAGACAGACACAAATATTCAAATATTCAATACAAAGCCAAGACGCTTGATATTCACTGAGGTAATATGGATTTGACTGACACTATATATAGTATCTTATAGCTGAATCAGATCGACACTGTTATTGAACTGAACTGAATCCATATTAAACTGACTTAAAGGAGAACTCCGGCGAACAATGAACCTTTGGTCTAATAAAACATCGGTACCTAGTCAATCGTTCTCTGAGATTTGTTTTCATGATAATCGAATGTAAAGAGTTTTATCTCTAAAAACTGTTTAACGTATAATGCTAGTAATGGGGGCATTGACTAAGTAAAAAGAACGTAAACACGAAAATGTAAACATAAGACACGAAACGAGCGGTTTTTGTGAGAAAACGAACAGTATTTATATTGTTTTTAGCTCGTGTAATCACAGTGACGTCCAAGTGATCTGAATCAGTTGTTCAATGTCCAACTGAACCGAACTGAATCAGTTCAATGTTACGCCGGAAGTGATCGCTTGCGTGTGACATCACTCAATATTTACACGGAGATTTCGGAAGTTTTACCTTTTACTAAACATATTTAGATATACCGAAATCGTCTTCCATTGCGGTTTCCAGTATATCAAAATATGTTTAGTGAGGTAAAACTTCAGAAATCTCTGTATAAACAAAGAGTGACGTAGGCGCGCAAGCGATCACTTCCAGGCGCCCGTGCCGTCAGATCATTTTGTCATGGCTATGATTACAAAAGGTAAAAACGATATAAATACTGTTCGTTTTCTCACACAAACCGCTCGTTTCGTGTCTTAGGCCATCAATGTGTACTTACATTTACGAGTCATTAAATCATGTTTAATTTGGACTTCTCTGTGCTGCTCTTTGGTGGACCCCCTTAGCCTCCAGTGTATGACTGATAGACAACAACGGTTTGACTGAAAAATGTCCAAATTGAAAATACTGTGGAAACAAAGACACCTACATCTTGGATGCCCTTGAGGTAAGATAAAACATATCAAAAATTAATTTCAAAGTGAACTATCCCTTTAAACTTATTCGAGCTGAATAACGACTCTATTGTCTTCTGTGAAGCTGCTTATAGCTGAAGTGAACTTGTATAATAATTGATGAACTCTAGACAGTTATTGAACTGAACTGAATTAATACTAAACTGACTGATCAGAATTTGCGTCACTGATTCTTTTTTTTGTGATCAATTTTTTATTGAATCAGAGAATATTTGGTACAGAAACAAAGGTAGACATAAACAACATTTTGAACACATTCTCTCTTTTCCCTCTCTCCCATATTCCCAAGGCGACCAAGTCCCCCCACCCCATCTCCTAATAATGCATTCAGAGCAATTACACTTTAAGAGCAGCACAGATCACATTTCAGATGCGTCACTGATTCTGTTATTTTCCTGTTTGTAACTGTGAAGCTGCTTTGGAAATCTGTATGAAGTGCAATAGAAATGAGTTGACTATAAAGTGGAGCACTACAGTCACACATACTCACCCTGACTATTGTGTAGAGTTTGGCAGTACAGACAGATATCCGTAGGAAGTTCGTCCCCCGGGCCGTGATGGGCCCTACACAAGGGTCTGTCCGTTTCAGAAGTGGGGCCCAAAAGCTGAGGCTCCGAATGGGCCTGTTGGACCTGCTTCTGCCACACCACATGTGCCCCGCTACAGCACGGCCATTCGGACATACCAGTCGAGTCCAAGATCAGGGGCACCGGCAGCAGTGTAGGGGCCATATCCGCTGGAGGTGTGCAGCAGTAGCTTCCAGCTCCCTGTCCGTAGTGGATATGAATGCTACAATCATCCTGAAGGTCCAAACTTTGGTGGAAGTGAACAACCGGCGAAGGCGCTTCCAAGGGACAGCCGGCTGCTTTCTGTCTGGTGGTCCACCCTGGGCCTTTGTGGCAACAGGACAGGGACGGAGAGGCTAAAGGGGGGGAGGGAAGGATCACAGAGGCGCCTGAGGAGGAAACAGGGTCTGGGGCTCTATCCTCAACCCTCCTTGAACTGAGGTCCGTTTTGGGGCAGTGGCAAGTCTGGTGCTGTACCTGACACCCAGTGGAGTCTTTGTTTTTAGTTGCATTACAGGGGCCACCAGCTGCCACGGCCCCCTGATCCTCGTCAGAGCCTTGGCCGAGGTCCCCGTCCTCGTAATAGTGGTGTCTATGCCTGTGATAGTGAACGTGACTGAACACGGCCACTTGCTGCTGCTGCTTCTCTTCTGAGCAAACCGCATTGGCGTCACCGGCGGGATTCGCTACAGAGTCCAGGGAACGAGGCCTCTGCGTGGCCTCCATGCTCCCTCTGCGTGGCCCTTTTCCCGGCCCGTAATAGACGAACGGGTCATAGTCGCTGCTGAGCGAGCTACGAAACGTGGACCAGCTGCCATAGACGCCCTGCAGGCTGATATCCGTACAGTTCAATACGGAATCGCTGGACGAGCCGTGGCACGATCCCGAGCTGGAGTCGGTGGCCGGCCCCTCAGCAAGGTAACCGCTGCACTCCGTGTGGTAACTCCCTCCGGAGCAGCTTCCATCATCTTGGCGACCGTGCGAGCCTCCGCCACGTGGCAGGTGATGAGTCGCGTGGTTTACTGACGATGCCAAATGGTGCACACAAGAACCTGCGGCGTTTCGTAACGCTCCTCCGGCGCACCGTTGACACGACCGTCTGGGGGGCGCATAGTGATGCCCCCCAGTCCGACACCCGCGCCCGCCTGTTCTGTGCGTACGTCCATGATGGGAATCCGGGGCAAGGTGGTACGCGCAGCTAGCGCCCAATGGTCTGTTGGGAAAGCAACGGAGAGTGCGTGGATGAGGAGGGGGGGAGTTTCCATAGTGACCCAATTGGGGTAAATGTCCAGGGGTGCGGGGGTAGTGATGCCGCAGGGAAAAGGGGACGTGATGTTGGGGGTAAGGGCGTTGGTTTGAGTAGTGATGGGGAAGGAGGAAGGCTTGACTGTGCTCTTGAGGAGGGGGCGGCAGTCGACTTCTTTGGGGCTGACGGGATGCCAGATCTGAACCTGATGGAAGACATTTGGTGCTGAAAAAACAACTTTAATAGGGAAAGCATAAAAAATGTTACTGAGGCTACGTCCATATTAATCCACGTTCCCTTTTCCTCTACGTTTTGGCCTTTTGTCCATACTGTCTAGTAGGGCTGAGACATATTTCACAATTCGATTCGATTTCGATTCACAAGCTTGCAATTCGATTCGATTTCGATTCGATTCAATATTGATTATTTTGGATATCAGTTACAATAAATGGCCATTTTTCTCAAGGGAATCAAATCTCTTAACTAATGCTGTAAACTATGGGAGTCTAGCTGGGCTTCATTAGCCTAATATGAAGGTAATAATGAACTATACAAACACTTAAATTACACTTTTATTTATTTTTATAATAAGAAGATTATATGAAATATAAACATTTAAATGGTGGCTGTCATGAAAACTTGCCAGATTTATTCAAATATGCATTAAATATTGAAGAGCATTAAGATTATAATGCATATGTAATATGGTGTATATATTTAGCAAAATGCTCCTCTCGAGTTATTTCTTCTAGCTGACTAACGAGTTGATGTGGGTTTTCTGAGGTAAATATGACGATGTGGCTGTGAGGGATAGACATGCATCTCTTCAATGGGCTGTACTGTTATTTAATGTGTTTTCGGATTGTTCTGCTCATGAAACACTGGAAAAATATCTTTCCAAGACATTTTAGTTGACAAAAAACCCCCGACAATATAAGCTGTGGAAAATTATTCAGCTTTTTTACCATTGGAAACACGGTAAGTCTATCCCTCACAGCCTCACTTTCATACCTGTCACGGCGCTGCTCTGAATAAGGTCTATAGTGTAAGATAAAGAAAGAAGAGGAATTTCAACACAGTGCTGCCTTGCAAGCTCTATACTAATATTATTGGAGAAATACATATGTACCCTGAGGCTGTTTACCCATGATGTTGTGCATGCACAGCGGGCAGGTTCGGTGTTGTAGGAGCCAGGGGTCGACACACTCTTTATGAAACTCATGAGCACAGGAGATGATTCTCAAGTCCTACCAGAGAGATAGAGAAAACCAAATATTAAACATGCCATTGGCGAGCCTCAAATCATTTCATTAATGGCATCCTAAAGCGGTCCTTTTCCTTCCAATGCTTGATGGTTTCTGTTGTTCCTCTAATGCCGGAAGGAGCTGGATGCAAAATATTTGAATAGCATCAATCAATCCACAAATCTGACTTGTGATTCAGTCCCGAATCCTAAATCACATCGCATTCATTATTTTGATGGATCCCGACTGAGCCTAGTTTCTCCAAAGGTTTTTTTCTCAATGTCTGCGACCTGATGGAGTTTAGGTTCCTTGCCACTGTCCCTTAATATTCAGTAATAATTCATTTATTTAATAAATTAATTTTAATTCTCCTCTGACCTCTAGCATCAACAAGGCATTTTGGCCCACAGGACTGCCGCATACTGGATGTTTTTCCCTTTTCACTCCATTCTTTGTAAACCCTAGAAATGGTTGTGTGTGAAAATCCCAGTAACTGAGCAGATTGGGAAATACTCAGACACCAACAACCATGCCACGCTCAAAATCACTTAAATCACCTTTCCTTCCCATTCAGTTTGGAGTTCAGGACATTGTCTTGTCCAGGACCACACCCCTAAATGCATTGAAGCAACTTCCATGTGATTGGTTGATTAGATAATTGCATTAATGAGAAATTGAACAGGTGTTCCTAAAAATCCTTTAGGTGAATGTATATATATGTAAAGGTGACTTGATTCAAAGTCTTAGTTTGGTGCCTCTTTCTCTTACCTGGCCATCCATGAATTCCTCAAGACAGATGGCACAGATGGGGCTGGAACTGGAGCTGCTGTTGGACGCTGGAGCGGCGCCTGAACGCTGGGATCCGGAGCAACCCTGAGAGCTGTACGTGCGCGTCTCCAACCGGCTGATGGCACGCATGGTCTCCTGGTGCACAGAGTCCTGGGAGTCGAGGAAAAGGGCTTTTGAGATTTCTACAGCGCACCTATTATGCGTTTTCAGATATGTGTGTGATGTAGCAGTTTGTGAATGTAAAAGATCTGAGTTCTAGAGTGATTCTGAACTGCCTGAAACGAGTCGTTGGTAATTCCAGTCTTCCTTTCTGGGTGAACCTTTGTAACAAATTTGCATAATGCCAAAATATGGTCTTTATTGGCTTCTGGCTAACGTCTCCTTTACAGTAAAACCAATGTTTTATCACTGTCTCAAGTGCTGAGGAAGATCCGGAGAATTCTGATATGCTAATGAGCATTTGGTTTCTGACCAATCACAACAGACTGGGTAATCTGACCAATCAGAGATGAGCAGCTCTCGGAAAGGCGGAGTTTAGAGAGACTGAATCCTTAATCAAACTGTTTCAGACACTGGGAGAAAAGAGCTGATGCTGCAGTGGAGATTAGGAGAAAATTAAAGCGTTTTTTTTTTTTACTTTAGATGCATGCAAACCTCCTGTAGAAGACCTTAAAACTAAATTAGGAGCCTTTAAAAGAGCATAACCGGGGCATTTTAAATGCAGGAGGACCTCACTTATTAAATATTAAATATTTCCTTAGTATTTTTGTTTTCCAGTACAAATATATATATTTAATGGCCAATCAAATATTTAACATTTTTTAAATCTTGAGAAGCACAATGATTTTAAGAATGTATCACAATTAAATGAGTTTATGCTAAAAAAAGAGAAACACGTTTATATTTCCGACCCCTCTGACATATAATTTTGATACATTTTTCATGTCATTTTGCTTCATCCTGAATTAACCCCTTAACGCCTGAATTTATATAGCTGTATATAAAAAAATGTTTTATGTGTGTTTTTGCCTTTAAGTAGATGCTAAATAATGTTGAGATTATCAATTTCACTTTTGCACAACAAATAAACCGAAATGTTGGTATGTTGCAAATCTGCAACAGCGGGCATAATGGTCAATTTGGTATGTTGCAAATGTTCCTGACCGGAGTAATCCTCGTGCGTAAACATAAACAGGAAATACGTCCGTCACTTTGAAACAAGTGCTCGTCGAAGGTCTGTAGCGAATATGCACGAACCGGCATTGGGGGAATGCAGACGTTATCTTGGCTGGTTGACTGAGTCAAACGGTTTGTAGCATATTTGTGTCAGTGGGCGTTAAGGGGTTAAGAATGTTTCGATATATGCACTGGAAGCCAAAACAAAAACATAATTCTTTCGCAATGGACATTTTACAATCCACCATCAAACCTGAAAGCGAGCGAGAGCGTTGGGTGTGTGAAGTGTGTTTTCTTACCCAGGTTCTGTTGGACCTGCAGCGGAAGCGTAGAGCAAAGATCATGATGATGGCCAGCACAGCCAGAGCCACGGTCAACAGGATCCCGACGTCATAGTGAGGCTGCGAACACAACACACGGAGACTGAAGCTTGAGTTCGTCCTCAAACCAGCAACTAATGTGTTAGTCTCGTTAGCCTAGCTCTAAACTTTAGACTTTTATCCCAGCTCTTAAAGGGATACTCCACTTTTTTTTTTTTTTGGAAATAGGCTCATTTTACCACTCTCCCAGAGTTAAACAGTTGGGTTTTACCATTTTCGAATGTATTCAGACATTTTTTATATATATATTTAGAAGAATATCAGTAACCAGACAGTTTCTGGTCTCATTGACTTCCATAGTATATTTTTTTTCCTACTATGGAAGTCAATGAGACCAGAAAACCATCTGGTTACTGATATTCTTCTAAATATCAGAAAATCAGCTGAATGGATTTGAAAACGGTAAAACTCGACTGTTTAACTCTGAGGGGAGTGGTAAAATGAGCCTTTTTCCAAAAAAAAAGGTGAAGTATCCCTTTAAACTCTAAAATCTGATTAAACTCTGAAATCGGATTTTGACGCAGCAAAATGGTTGTAGGATTTACTTTGAAGCGACGTTCACTCAAAAACTCACTGAAGAATCTGCAAGCATCTAATAATCCATTTTATAGCGTATACTGGTCAACAGCTGGTTTATTTTCATCAGGGACAGTAAAGCCTACTGAAAACACATTAATAAACGTGTGTGTGTTTCCTCACCCATTTAGGAGGGTCCATCATGATGTCGATATACACCATGGCTTCTTCGTTCTTATTGACGAGTCCCATCAGCTCTTCTGCGTCTGATGACTTCACCAGCAGCACTGGACGAGGCAACGACCCGGAGTCACGCAGCTGTGTGTGAGAAACACACACTTCACTGACAAATAACTGGAGTGTATCCTGGAGATTAGGACATACTGTATGTTTTTACCAATCTGAGAAAATACCTATTTTACCTATACACTGTAAAAAACATATTTTCAGGATTTCTTATCACAACATATTTTCTTTTGTCAAATCAACTTATTTAGTTGAGATAACTTATTATTTTGAGTTTCTAATCTCCTTCATTGTATTAACTCACTTTTTCCAGTTCAATCAACTTAAAATTTTAAGGCAACCCAGGTTACTTACTTTTTTAAGTTAAACCAACAATATTTTTTTACAGTGTAGAAATCACAACATTTTTTCTTTTGTCAAATCAACTTAAGTAATTTATTTAGTTCAGATAACATATAATTTTGAGTTTCTGATGGTTAAATTAATCTCCTTCATTGTATTAACTCACTTTTTCCAGTTCAATCAACTTAAAATTTTAGGTTTTAGGTAACCAAGTTACTTACTTTTTTAAGTTAAACCAACAATATTTTCTTACAGTGTAGTAATCACAACATTTTTTCTTTTGTCAAATCAACTTAAATAATTTATTTAGTTCAGATAACATATTATTTTGAGTTTTTGATGGTTAAATTGATCTCCTTCATTGTATTAACTCACTTTTTCTAGTTCAATCAACTTAAAATTTTAAGGCAACCAGGTTACTGACTTTTTTAAGTTAAACCATCAATATTTTATATCAGTGTACCTATATCTATAGTTACAAGAGTGATTGTTAAAACTTTTAAGAAGTTGCTTTTATCAGCAACTATATAAAAAAAACTAAAAATATAATAAAAATTTTAAACGATGAAAAATAAACAGTTTAATGAGATCCCATTATGATTTTTTATTTATTTTTTTGCTGATTCCAATATGATCAGGCTTTCATTTGTTCATCTCTCGATCATCATTATATTGCATTATATGATTACAGAGATGAACTACAGAGATTTTTGATCATAAAAGCATTTTAAATCATGTTCCTGAGATATTATTGGGAGATATAGAGTGAAGACTGATATTTATATGCATTTTATGTATGTAAGAGGCACAAACACACACACTTACACACAGACACACACACTCTCTCTCTCTCTCACACACACACACACACACACACCTCCACAGCAGCAGATGGATCATCAGTGATGTCAAAGATGACGGCCTGAGCTCCTCTCTGAATGGCCAGGCGAGCCTGAGAGAGAGAGAGAGAGAGAGAGAGAGAGAGAGAGAGAGAGAGAGAGAGAGAGAGAGAGAGAGAGAGAGTTAGTGTTATAGCCAGCAGGAGGCAGTCTCACCACACGTTTGGAGACACTGAGTCCTGTCATTGTGCAATTCATCACTGCTACAGACCCAAACACTTCACTCTCAATCCCTTCTTACCTGACACACCTCTACTAGGGTTAACAGAGATCACCAATGTCATATCAAATGCTCCAACACACACACACACACACACACACACTTAATTGAAGATTTTCTCCAGCAACAGATGATTACATTATGGTTTCGTTAGTTACCTATATTAGTCAACATGAACAAAGTATTAGCGATAGTATTACAGCATTTATTAATCTAATAATTTACATTTTTTTCCAATTGCTAACACACTAAAATGACATGCACAGCACAATTCTTTAAACGGACACACAGAGAGCAAAACTTCTTCTCAATTTCCAAAAGTCGAAACACATTTTCTGCTTTACACACATTTTGCATAAATGCACTGAGCACAGTTCTCTGCACAAGACACAACAATCTGACATAAAGTCACATGTTTGCCATTTCTAAACACTACCATTCAAAATGACACTAATTGGCCAATTACATGTGCCGTCTGGCCAAACACCTCAATGGTTAATTGATAACACTTCAATCAGGATGTAAGCACTAGAAAAACTATAAAAAAATATTTTTTTTGCCACTTTTTTTTACTGTAATATATTTTGTTTTTATATTTTAGAATTTTTTTTCAGTCCCATGTAAATGTTTCTGCTGTTGCACTGACTTGTTTACTGTAGTGAAAAAATACAAGTTTCAACAGCATGTGTGTGTCTGCAAATATTTCTGTGCATGTGAACAATCTGATGCATATTTTAGTATTATGGCAAAGCATACTAAAGATAGGAGTGCTTTTCATTATAAAACAGTGTGTCGTTGTTTAGGCACAAATCTGTGTGTGCCAGTTCATGCAGAAGTTTGATTTTGATAATGCTATGTGTAGTTTCGGTTGCAGGATATATGAGCTATTTTGTGCTTTTGTGAATTGTGTTAAGCATTTTGATAAAACCAGACTAGTTTGCAAAATTGTGTGTTAGCAATTGTAAAAAAACTGTAATAATCTTAGCGTAATAAGCTAACATCTAACTGGGTGAATAACACACACATAATTACACAGCCTTTCCCACTTTAGAGAGTTTACACACTACAAAAACACTTCTTCTTCCTTCCACACGTCAAAGCAAGATAGATACGCTTCTACTGAGATTAGGAGGGAATCTCCTCAAACAATGAGCAATAACTCACAACGGTCTATTTCCTGCACCACTGCTCAGAGGTCAAAGGTCAAAGGTTACAGCAGGTCAAGTTTGTTGTGTTTCACACAATCCAAGCAGAGAGTCGGCCAAATGATTGAGATTATTAAAAATAATAAACTTTATTTTATATAGCGCCTTTAAAATAGCTCATCACGGCACTTTACACAAATAATAGAAAGAGAGAGACAAAAAATACAAAATAATTAAACAAATTATTTTTAAAAAACATTTTTTTAATTAGTTTATAAATAAAGTCAAGAACTAAGTTTACACTGTAAAAACAATGTTTTAAGTTGATATTTTACCTGGGAAGACATATAAATTAAAAATACAGTAAAACAATGTTAAAATCTGAAAAAATGCCAATGGGGTCAAGGTAAAAAAAAGTTGATTTTGATATTTTTTCTTAGAAAACAAGACTTATCTTAAATCATTTTACTAAAGTAACATATGCACTGGAAGACAAAAAGAAATACTGAGTAAGAAAATAATTTTTTCTCAGTGTAGTGATTTGTATGGAAGAGTATTGCATTCACTTCTGTTGAATCTACTATTGCATCTACTCTGTTTTTCTGAATTAACGAGTTAATTATCTCAGAATTACGAGATAATTTTTCATGGCAAAATATTTTTGCTCTGTTTTTCTGAATTAAAAAACTCGTTAATTCAGGAAAAACAGAGCAAAAACTTTTTTTCCATGAAAAATGATCTGAGATAATTAATTCAGAAAAACAGAGTAGACTTTGTTTCCTCAAGTGAACCTCAAACTCCAATTAAACTAAAGTTTTCTCAAATTATTTAATTTATCATAGTTATTTAGATGTACATTGAAGGAAACTCTTTTAACAAAAGACCTAGAAAACACATTATTTTGTATATATAAATACACACACATGCATATATTTAAGAAAATGTGTTATTCATATATAAAATATTTATATTTATATAATATAGATTATGTATTTATATATATATATATACAGAATTTAAGCGCAAATAATTCTTAAATATATACATGCATGGATAGCTATTTATATATACAAAATAATTGCACAAATATATTATGTAAACACAGACTTTTATTTTGGATGCGATTAATCGCAATTAATTTTTGCACAGCCCTAATATATACATATATATAGTATATATACACACACATTAAATCATATTATACATCATATTAGTTCAAAGCAGACCTCCTACTACAGGTAATGCTACACGTTTACAGTCTCAGTGTGTGTGTGTGTGACAAATGTCTGTGATGAAAGTAGTTAATGGTTATGAGTGTTTCCAGGTCTCTAATGATAATTGCATTTGTCAAACGGTCTCGAATCTGGAGTAATCGCTCCTTATGATCATAAAACCGTTGATTTCAGGATCATTCCCAGTCCTAAACATCCACAGGGAAAGTGTGTGTTTCTTCCAAATCTCCCTCAGCTCTCACTCGCGGCTTCACTTGTTCATCGATTCACAAATTCCAGCTTTAAAAGCGAGTTTGTCTTTCCTCAGAAGAGCCGGAACACTCGTTTCATGTGGTTATCATAGACCAACGATATCACCCCACCGTGTGTGTGTGTATACACACCTGATCCAAACACGACGCTCTACAGCATCTGCTCTCGCTTTGAACTGAGTTTTATAACTTAAACACACACTTTCATTAGTGGATAAACGAACTGCAGCAGAAGTAAACAGAGGACAACTTGTGTACACTAGATTCGGGACACCGCTCAAACTGACAAAACACACGACCGAGGATCATCCACTACGCACACACACACACACACACACACACTCATAATGCCATGGTGATGAGCATCAGCAATGACACGTCACCGCAGTCCTTCACTCATAACCAGAATCATTGTTTTAACCGTGATACACAGGCATGTACACACACTGTAAAAAAAATATTTTCAAGATTTGTTATCACAACATATTTTCTTTTGTCAAATCAACTTTATAATAATTTATTTAGTTGAGATAATTTATTATTTTGAGTTTCTGATGGTTAAATTAATCGCCTTCATTGTATTAACTCACTTTTTCCAGTTCAATCAACTTAAAATTTTAAGCCAAACCAGGTTACTTACTTTTTTAAGTTAAACCATCAATATTTTTATACAGTGTAGTAATCACAACATTTTTTCTTTTGTCAAATCAACTTAAATAATTTATTTAGTTCAGATAACATATCATTTTGAGTTTCTGATGATTAAATTAATCTCCTTCATTGAATTAACTCAATTTTTCCAGTTCAATGAACTTTAAGGCAACCAGGTTACTTACTTTTTTAAGTTAAGCCATCAATATTTTTTTTACAGTGTACAGGACTTATGATTGGATGTGAAAGATATTGATTTACATTAAGACTGATGTATAGCCTATATAGGCTATATTTAACATATACACACACACACTAAATAATGTATGTATATATTAGGGCTGTCAAACGATTAATCGAGATTAATCGCATCCAAAATAAAAGTTTGTGTTTACATAATATATGTGGGTGCACTATGTATAAATATTTTGTATATATATATATATATATAAATAAATAAATAAATAAATACACATGCATGTATATTTAAGAAAAAAATGATATATATATATATATAATATTTATATTTATATAAAATATAAATTATATATACAGTATATGCATGAAAATATTTCTAAAATATATACAAGCATGTGTGTGTATTTATATATATAAAATAATTATACACAGTGCACCCACTTATATTATGTAAACACAAACTTTTATTTTGGATGTGATTAATCGCGATTAATCGTTTGACAGCCCTATATATATATACGTATATATATATTTTCAGTACAACTGTAAATTGACAATAACATCTTTATTTCTTAATTTCTTGTGAACATTAAACATCATTGACGGGTTGCTGGAAACGGATGAATACGCAGTGAAACTCGTCACTTTGCCAGCAGCGAATAAACTTAATTAAATTGCAGTCTGCACCAAGCAATACGTCGGGATGACGTTTTTATTTCGATATATCGTGCAGCCAACAAAGGGAACCATCAACTGCAAACAGACTCGCCACACACACACTTTTAGTGCATCACAGCAAGAAAAGCAACTCAAACCGACGTGTGTTTGTGACTTACAGTCCGAGTCTGTTATAAATGTCAAGATTTGGCCACTGACGTCTGGAAACACAACAGTCGCTATAGGGTGAAACACAGTCTGTTTGGTCAGGACTGAACGTCTGAGTCACGGCTATAAATCCCCAGCACCGCCCTGTTATATGTCCTCGTTCAGCGTCCTGGCCTGAGGATGAAAAGAGCTGAGAACAAAGTGGATATTTTAGTCCACACATCACAGTGCATTAGATTTAACGCATTTCATAAAGTCAAACATTATTTAACGCCACGTGAGACCAACTAAATTAAATTACACTTCACATATCGTTTTTTCAAAGATGGTTTCTGCCATTTACTGTAGTTTTTATCACGCTGATGTAATCTCAAGTGTTTGTTTTTAGATTAAGTTTGTTTTTAGTGAGTTATTTGACGTCATGATTGACAGCTGTGATTGACAGGTTCTCTGACAACCGTTTTCTCGGGATCTTCGGAGGACTGAGGAGATTGGAGTTTTAAATTTAATATCTAAATTTCTATAATTAATTTTTAAAAAGTGCAGGAGCGTGTAGGGTTGGGTATCGTTTGAATTTGAACGATTCTGATTCCGATTCCGATTCCTTGTTTCGATTCCGGTTCCTAACGATTCTCGATTCCGATTCTTTTAAGAGGCAGGGTCAAAAAAGTTTAGCTAACCTTGCTAACCAACGGCCTTTCTGAAGGAAATAATCCTTTCTGAAGGAAATACTCCTTCTGTAAAAATACTCCTTTTGTCACAAATTTAGCATTTTGCCGAGATTTCGTTATTTTTAGAAAAGTGAAGCCACACTTTGGATCGGCGACGTAAAGTACTCATGTTCGACTCGCGTGGTTATGCCAACACTTCCGGTAGACGCTTCTTCGTTGGTGTTGTTCAGCGGTTTCTTCATCGATATATCGAATATCGAAACTAGGAATCGAAATTTCAACTTTTGAACAATTCCGGGAAAAACAAAAAGTTAGTCTCGGATCCAATCCATACTCGATTCTCGATACCCAACCCTAGGAGCGTGTTCTTGCGATTGATTCCGCGAGAGTGAGGGCGGGGTCTTGATTTCGCGGCGTCACTTCCGGCTCACGACTCGCTTCTGCGCAGACTCAAGTCCAAGATGTCAACCGCCATATCGGGACACTGGCGGCTTCACTTCTGACCAATGGAAGAGAGCGAAGGGGCGGCGTCCATCTTTGTTTACAGTCTATGGTTTGGAACAACATGAGGGAGAGTAATTGTGCGTTCTATTATTTATCCGTCTCGAAGATCTGAATCGGACGACAGACGTTGCCTAGCAACACGCCCCCTTTCCTCGGATCTCTCCTCTCGGACGTCGGACAACCGTGAGGACACCTGCGCCCTGTGTGACTTGTAATTATGAATTGTTTTCATTGTTTTCGAACCGCTTTGCTATTTTAAATAGGGCTGGGTATTGAGACAAATTTCACAATTCGATTCGATTTCGATTCACAAGCTTGCAATTCGATTTCGATTTGAATCAATTCAATATTGATTATTTTGGATATCAGTTACAATAAATGGCCATTTTTCTCAAGGGAATCAAATCTCTTAACTAATACTGTAAACTATGGGAGTCTAGTTGGGCTTCATTAGCCTAATATGAAGGTAATAATGAACTGTTTTGTAGCTATACTAACACTTAAATTACACTTTTATTTATTTTTATATATACATTTAAATGGTAACTGTCAAAAACTTGCCAGATTTATTCAAATATGCATTAATTATTGAAGAACATTAAGATTATAATGCATATGTAATATGGTGTATATATTTAGCAAAATGCTCCTCTCTAGAGTTATTTTTCTAGCTGACTAACGAGTTTATGTGGGTTTTCTGAGGTAAATATGACGATACATTGATTACAAGCTGTTTAACTGACGTCTTTCCACGGTTGAAACGCTGATTGAGTGAATCAATGTGACATGATACGGACTTCGATAAGTTGTCCTCTATCTTTAACACACTTTCAGACGCTCATTCATGTTTATTTGGCGCTGTGACTGGTATTATTAAGCCGGAATAGAGATCAGCGGCGCTGCTTCTCCAGAGCGATCTCACGCCACAGCGACAAAACACTATTTATGTTTTTGAATTTCTAAAGAAAATGGACGTAATTTGAAAATTGAGACTTTGTCTCATATCAATAGTAACAAAGGACAAAGATTAGTGCGATTTTTTGGATGCGCGCAGCCGCGATACAATGATCCATTCATTCAAATGAAACAGGATGACTAATCGATTCTTGAGATTTAAGAATCGATATCGGTTCGTAAAACTGAGAATCGATTAATATCCAGAAATCGATATTTATTACCCAGCCCTACTATTAATTGATGATTATAATCACTCGTATTACTGCGTCCCCTGTAGGTATGGGAATCGGTTGTGAGTGCGATTACTAACGTTGCTAACAGAATATTAACATGAAACAAAGTGAACATTTCAAGTTCAAATGATAAGGTGTAGTCATAATTTATTTTTATTTTTTTATGTAAGTGCCTGGTACTCGGCCAGTGCTACCATTACAACAGCTTTCCGGGTGGCGTCCATTTTTTTCTCCGACTCCGACACACGCAAAACATAATAGAGCGCTTGAAGTGTGGACGTGACGTCATATCCGAGGTCCGAGTCGGTTCGTTGGCTATAATAGAGCGCACCATATTTACTGACAGAGTTTACATTTTGGGGTGAACTATCCCTTTAACCTCTCCAAACCTGTTTCTGGTGGCCTCCTGAATCGTGATCTACACTTTTAACCCAAACCAAAACACATTCCCTCCCCGTTCCCCCTCCAGCGGCTTCCTCGTCCCGCGTCCGTGATCCCGCGCAGGCCCGGGCCTGATCCACAGAGGTATTTCACAAGCAATTAAACAGCGGCTGATCTTCAAACACACTCGCTGACGCATCAAAGGCAGAACAATCACCACAGTAAAACATATACGCCGGCGCTGCAGGGCCAAGCAGAAACACACACACACACACACACACTCACACATGCCCTGCGCGAACACACTCAACACACATTGAAATATTGTGGCTTTATTCACTACTAAATCACAGCTATGTGACATTTTATGTTCTAAATGAACAATTTAGACAATGAGCGAGTCAGGGTTATTATCGTTATCGTAAAAATAAACTATTAAAACATTTCTGATCATTGAAATAAAGCTTTAATAAAATACCATGTACAGGTGAAACTCGGAAAATGAGAACATCGTGCAAAAGTTCAGTAATTCAACTTAAAAGGTGAAACTAATATAATATATAGACTCAAAGTGAGATATTCAAGCCTTTATTTGTTATAATTTTGATGATTATGATTTCATATATTCACAATATTCTGAATTTGTGGTTTTCATATCTGTAAGCCATAATCAAACAAATAGGCTTGAAATATCTCACTTTGCATGTAATGAGTCTATATTAATTTCACCTTTTAAGTTGAATTACTGAAATAAATTAACTATTGCACTATATTCCAATTTTTCGCGTTTCACTTGTAAATATTAGTTGAACTACTTAAACTAAATGAAAATTAAATAATTTAAAGAATATATATATATATTTATATATACAAAATATAAAAAAGAAAAATAATTTAAACCTAAATTGCATTTTTTTTTTTAAATGACAAAAGCAAATAAAATAACTTAGGTAATATTATATTGATAAAACTGGTTACATAATATTGGTATCGAAAAAGGTACCGTTCAGGAACCGGTATCGAAGTCAAGGTATCGGTATCGATACATTTCTACTTATAATTTAACTAAAATTAACATGAAAATAAAAAAACAAAAAGCTAAATAGATGTGTAGCCGAATCGAAACCAATGTCCCGCCGCGATTAACTTGTAGTTTAAAGCTTCACCACTAGAGGGCCTGAATTCATATCTACTGTAGTCTGAATGGCACTGAGTGTGCGTGTGTGTGTGTGCCAGAGTTATATTTAGAGTGGCATTCCTCAGAGTTCACACACATGCTGACACCGACGACCATCTGACATGTGAAAAAATGAGCGCACCTTCAAGAATGACACGAGACACAAACATTTTGCATTCCCAGTTTCCAAAAGCAGCTTCAATCGCTCCGGCAGCACTACGGAAACACACACACACCCGCATACACACTCTAAAAACACACACACACACTTCTCATCCACTCCCTGTGGACTGTAGATGTGTGTGTGTGTGATCTTCAGTCCACAGTGAGAGCGTGAGGAGTGTGTGTGTGATAACCAGCTCGAGGTCATCCGTGAGGATCTCAGGCCCTGATTGGACGAGTGCCCGTTACGGAGGGTCATTTACACACACAGGTTTACACTGAATTTATGAGTTTCCAGCAACCAGTAAAAATAAAAAATGCAGCTCAATGTGAGACAATTACAGTCAATCTGGACACGGTATATTTGCGCTTAATTCAGAATGTCCAACTTCCTACTTGAAAAAATGCAACAGGTCATGAATAAGAGAACATCAAAGAGGAGCGTATGTGCTGTTTTACATTTCTATAGTGTGTAAAGTTGCTATTGCGGCTGAGTTCTCCTCTATATCAGTGTCAGTGTTTCTGAACTCCTGAAACGCCTCCATTGTAGTCTCGAGTTTCTTCCTCGTCACAATATTCCTCATTATAATAATTCATGCGCAGAATAAAGGGGCGGGGCCTGGTTGAGTTAGTCAGTAGTGTGTTAAACTGAAGGTTATGGGAAGGGGCGGGGCATTTCTCAAACACACTCGAAGCGCTCGACCAATCACAACACACGGCTCCAGCCGACCAATCAGAGCACAGTGTGCTCTTTAAAAAAATACATTCAGATTTTCACAGGTTGCATGACATCATGCAGAAACAGAGATTAATTTAGCAGAAATTCTAAAACTTCAATAACAATTAAGCACATAAAACATTCTTATTACAATATGGTTTTATATATGTATATATTAGGGCTGTGCAAAAATTAATTGCGATTAATCGCATCCAAAATAAAAGTTTGTGTTTACATAATATATTTGTGTGTGCTGTATATAATTATTTTGTATATATAAATACACTGTAAATGATTTCTGTTGTTTTCACAGGATTATACTGTTTTTCTCAACAGTTTCTTACTGTATAATCTATGTACAGTAAGTTACAGTAGATTTAGTTGTTTTCACAGTATTAAATTGTTTTTTCAACAGTTATGTACTGTGCACACAGTTGACAGTATGTTACTGTAGAATTTCAATGCATTCTGGGAAATTATCAGTTACTGTTAATCTAAATACAGTGCAAATTGACCGCGAAAAACACCACACACAGTTCCACGGAAAAATTGCTAGCCTACTAATGTTATTCTTACATTTAAAATAAAAATGTAGCACTGGTTGACCATTAACAGTCATAATTTATGACATAATTTATGTCAGTGGGGTGTGCATGAAAGCATATTTGACTTTGGAAGAGTTTCTCTGTCGTGTCAGTGGTGCTGCTGTCTTTTCTGCCGACCTGCAACTTCTTCATCTGGTAAGTAATAATTCTTATAATGTGTATACGGATTCTAGCTAATAACTTTAAAGTTTTTTAGAATAGCTGACCACGATTTCTACATTCAATTTAATCTATTCTAGACATTTTAATATAATATGTATATGATAGGCTACTCTTCAATGTAGCCATTTGGGGCATGTTACTGTAAATTCAAATACATTAGTACGAAATGACCGCGAAAAATAACCACAACCAGCTGCCATTTTATGAAGAACTCTTCAGTTCCCTTCTCTCTGTAAGAACGCGCAGTCCGTGCATCGCGTCGCTGTCGGCAACGTTTTCGCCATACATATCTGGTTAGTAATTCATATTTTTATGCAAACCATATGAGTTACGTACGTTAACAGATTAACGTTAGAAAGAACTGGCCGCGGAATGTTATAAGCCTAGCATAAGTCAGACGCGGATTTCTTTCATCTTGATAGCCTAACTTACTTGATTAAATATGTGATTTTATTAACATATATTTCATATGTAACCTCTTATAAGGTCAAAATGGTCTAATCATTTTGTTATTTACCACGTTAAGTCGGTGAAAGCGCCTGCACGTTCATTATTTTATAACTTATAGGGGTTAGGAATTGAAAATCGATATCCTGAAATCGGATATCCAAGGTTAGGATTCGGATTTATTGTTATAAAATTAAAGTGTCAATTCCTCTTATTGATTTTTTCACGCTTTTTTTTTCGTGTAAATCCTGACCTGGCGTTCTGCCATTTAACGTTAACGTTACCTCAGTGATAGCTGATGGACCACGGAAAGCGCCCAGGTGTATTTTTGTCCAAAATATTAAGTCATGTATCACACAAGCAAGATTTAACCTACGTTTTCACGTGATCGTAAATGAATTGATGTTGAGTTATGTTTCAGCTTGCGTTGCATTCAAAAGAAAAGAGTGGACGATAGAGATGAGTTATCTTTAGCCGTTCTTGGCATATTTATTTCAGCTGTTGACACTGACACATCAGTCTCTAATGAAGATTCTCTCAGTAATATGATCCTCTTAACTACGGTAAATCAACTTGGACAAACATAATAATAATACAAACGCATCCTCCATAGCCTATACTTTAGTGCCCTCTTGTGGCATAAACATATGCACAACACTGAACAGTATAGCATTGCATTATATTACACAGCATACAACTGAGGACATAATGAACATACTTTAACAATTGATTTTAAACAACAGTCCAACAAACAAGATTTTAGTATTAAGTGAATTACACTTTAGACATAATTTTGTCTGTTTTTGCTGTTTAGCCAAAACAACAACAACAAAAACGTACTGTATTTTAACTGTCTTGTCTGTTCTCCTTTTCCACAGGTGTGAGCTGTGCATGTTAAGAAGACCCCTATCCATCTTGACGACCGATGAATTGTAAATCTAATCTAATTTAATTAATCTATTTATCTAACTACTACTACTATACCTTGGTCCAGCACTGACCCACTAAGAACATTTTAAACGAATTATTATCCATCTGTGAATTTTGTCTATCTGCAAGTTGTTAAGAATTGTTGTGTGAAAATAAACGTTGTTGTACAGTTTAAGGTTTAATTGCATAAAAGCTTGGATAGAAAACTTCCTATTGCAAAAGTTAGAACATAAGTCTACATATAAATGATTATTAATACCATAATGCAAGTTTTTCATGGCACATGTGCATGATGAGGTTGTTTTGTGTTTAGTTTTTTTTTTTTTAAGGACACTGGATAACTTGTCATTTTGTAATACTCATCTGGATTGGTGGTTTACTTGTCAAAGCTTTTATAGTTTATAAGTTTATATGTGTCTCGCAGCCCTGCAAATCTGGTCCCTTAGATAGAAAGCAGCCAAAAACCCTTTAAAATCAGCAACTGACCAGTTAGACAGTCTATCTCAAACCAATAGACAATCTTAGACTAGTTTAAGCTGTTTTACCCCAGCAGGGAGTGGGTGGATGAGTTGTTATGAACTATCTTTCTAATAGATTGATCAGATAGCACCCCTTTAATCTTTTCTATTTTACCTGATATTTTTTTTGCATGTATTTATGCATAATTGTTCATGATTGTCATGCATGATTTTTATTGTATTATATTACATTTTTATTATTAATGTATTTAATTGTATTAATGTATTTAAATGTATATTATAAATGCGCTAATGTGTTTGAAAATACACAATAAACCTTGTGCAGTTAAAGCTTCAATTGTTCTTTTTTCTATTTCCCATTAACAGTTAAAATAATATTTCTACGGATTTTCTACAGGTTACACAGTAGCACTATAAAATAAATACAATAAAATTTCATACTACACAGTATTATTAAAAATTAACAGTGTAATTCTGTACTTTAATATGGTAAGAAATTACAGTAAAATAATGTTATTTAATTTACAGTATGCTTAACAGTACTGTTGTTAGTGTTACGGTAATTTTACTGTTAAATTAAATACAGCAAGTACTGGATAATTGTTGCCAGTAAGTTACTGTTAATTTGACAAGAAATTTTTTACAGTGTACCTATGCATGCATGTATATATTTAAGAATTATTTGCGCTTAAATTCTGTATATATATAAATACATAATCTATATTATATAAATATTTTATATATGAATAACACATTTTCTTAAATATATACATGCATGTGTGTGTATTTCTATATACAAAATACTTATATACAGCACACACAAATATATTATCTAAACACAGACTTTTATTTTGGATGCGATTAATCGCAATTAATTTTTGCACAGCCCTAATATATATATATATATATATATATAGATGCAGTATTTGTTGTACTGATCTTATGCTGAAAAAAAAAAGATTTAAGTAATGAGGATAATGCAATTTATTAATAGAAATTAGATGAATTTAAAAAAAAAAAGCATTAACATCCAAAAGCATTAGAGCAATGACAATTCGTCAGAAAAATGTCACAATGAAACACTAAAACAAAAATAGGCTTCGTTTTTGTGTATGCAAAATATTTATTTTGTGGTGAAATATGACCCGGACATGTTTTTCTGATGACAAAATAAAAAATATATAAAATCTAATGCTTCATTTTAATCTTATATAAATAAAAGGTATGCCCGGACATAATGCAAATGTATAAAAAAATAAAATAAATATAAAAAATAAATAAAAAAATAAAAAAAATATGTATAAAAATTATAAGAATTAAAAAAAAAACCCATCAGGATGCACCACAGTGATGAAAAAATGCGACAATTAAATATAATATATAAATAAAGTTGTAATAAATAATAATTGTAATTGTAATAAAAATCTTATGGGGAAAAAAACCTTTTTAAATAAAAATACTTCAGCTTCTCCAAATCAACATTTAACAAGGACACACACACACACACACACACCCTCCTCAGCTGCCCGGAGAGGAGATGTAGGCTCTTGTGTTCTCATCCATGTGAGAAGAGCCCGTTCCAATGGGAACACATCCCACAAAGTGTGCGACATAGTGTGAGTAACAACAACAGAAGACTTATCGCCCGCTGGGCCGACCTTGAGCTTCACACACAACAGATGCAGCGCTGGAATCCACAACAACTGCACACACTGTTGCCCAGCGACAAATGGGCCAAAACACACACACACACACACACACACATTCACAACCAGACATACACACTCCTCACAAAGACCGGGATGGGGAAACTTCAAACTTATCAAACGCTACTAACACACCCTGACAGCCTCAACATAAAAGACACACACACCCACTTCCTATACGGCCATATGAATGCATTCCTTTACCAATCAAAACGCTTTCTCTCTCTCTCTCTCTGATGGATTGATGATGAGGGAGGTTCTGCCTACAAAAGCCCTTTCTTTTCTCTTTATCACACACACTGATAACATCAGCCTGTAGAAAACGCTGGAAAGAGAGACGGACGCAACAGCAACACACATTGATATAGTTTATAGTGTAGGGGAGAGCGGGGCACATTTTGGTTTTGGCTCGATTCATTAAAAAATAATTAGGTTAGATTAATATTTTTTTTACTCAAGCAACATACACATCTCTGCTATAAATGAACACTTAAAGTGTTTTTCTAGGACCTACCATTTTCGCACAGTTGGACTGAAAGTGACAGAAGTGCAAATGTTACAACGTACCCCATATGCGGGGTTAATTGTAACAGACAGAGGGGTTAGTTGTAACGCACATAATTCAGGACTATTTTATTTGTATAGTTTGATATTGTTTGTGCATCTGTATAGACAGATATCCATACATCCATCCCTCATCCAATCATCCTTCGATTGTGGATCAATATCATGGATAGAGACATAGAAAAGGGCTGCACAGTTTTGCAATAAATAATAGGGGTGTAACGGTACACAAAAATCACGGTTCGGTACGTACCTCGGTTTTAAAGTCACGGTTCGGTACGTTTTCGATACAGCAAATAGAAAGAAATGCCAGAGAAATGTCCTATTTGTTTAAAGAAAAAAATATTTTTAAATAAGTGTGAGTTTTCCTAGATCTTGAAACTTTCAGGTTTATAAATGGGGCTCATCTTTGAAGGATGAACAAATAATGTTTTGGTCATCACACACTCAGAAAAAAAAGGTACAAAAGTTGTCACTGGGGCTGTACCTTTTCAAAAGCTAAACTTTTGTCCATTTCATGAGCTAATAAGTACATTTAGGTGTTAATATGTACATTTTGGGTGTTAATATGTACATTTTAAGTGTCAATATGTACATTTAAGTGTTAATATGTACATTTTAGGTGCTAATATGTCCATTTCAGGAGGTAATATGTCAATTTCATGAGCTAATATGTCCATTTTAGGTGGTAATATGTACATTTGAGGTACTAATATGTACATTTTAAGTGTTAATATGTACATTTTAGGTGCTAATATGTCAATTTCATGAGCTAATATGTCCTTTTCAGGTGGTAATATGTCCATTTTAGGTGCTAATATGTACCACTAAGGTACCAATATGCAGCCTTTGGGTACAAAAGTGTACCTTTTGAAAAGGTACAGCCCCAGTGACAGCTTTTGTACCTTTTTTTCTGAGAGTGCATTAAAAATAACATTTAAATATATATTTATATAATATTTGAATTTTGAAGTGCTGGAAAAAGATGTGTGAAGTACTTGAAAGAATTTCACCATTCCAGCCAAACTGGTTCCAGGTAGTGTTACTATATTAAATCCATGGTGAATGTTGCTGGTCTGTGGACGAAAGTATTACTAGTTCATTCACGGCTCAATGTTTCTCCTGGTTTCCATGACAGCGCTGTTTGATCTAATAGAGATCTACGGTAAATAACGGAGAAATGTGAATGCTTCTCACTGACTAGATCTCGCAGCGATGTTATTACCTCAGTGGCGAATTCAAATGTTTTCTTTACCGGATCTCTTAGCGCGGTGTGTTAACAGTGTTGCTTGATCGAGATCGGCTCGCGCTGCACAGATGTTGCTGGTCCGAACTGATAAACGATCCGTGAAGCACATAACGAGTAGCGCAGTTTCGTTCTGCTTTCATTACGCTTGCCATTTGATGTTGCGCAACATTGTGTTGGCCGCGTCAGCACGAATTTTGCCGGCAGGAAAAATTATCCAAGCAACCGTTCGGTTTGTATGCGTACCAAACCGGAAGCCTCGAACCGAAACGGTTCAATACGAATACATGTACCGTTACACCCCTAATAAATAATAATAAATAAAATTATTAAATATTGTAATTGCAATTGAATTAGTTTTGTGTGTGGCAGCTGCATGTACAATTATTATTATTAATAATAATAACAGTAATAATAATACAAATGAGCTTAAAGGGTTTATTGCATTAAAAACAGGCCATATTTTTAATAAATAAACAAGTTATCATTCATAATACACCAAATTTTAAACATTTTAAATTCCAACCTTGTTCGTGAAAGTCCAACAAAGTTAAATGTATAAATAAACACTCAAACCTGAAAAGTTGTGTGGCTCCGTTTTCATTTGATTATCATTGTAGGCTACACTTGGCGGCTTGTTTGTAACACTGTGTTACAACTAACCCCGCTGTGTATTACATATTTTAAGCCTAGCTAACAATCGCTAGGAATTGCTGACATATTTCAAAACGGTGCTGTGTTTGAGCAAACAAGACCGTGATTAAGGCAATATAAAGTTAGATTTGGAAGCGTATACACCCTACTCAGAAACCGAAAAAAAATCTATGATGAAAAAATTTACTTTCATGGTGTCAAAACACTCTTTGTCCAGTATCTTCACGAAATATAATCAAAACTTTCCGCAAATTCGCGGGAGACCGTCCGTCTTCTGGCAGCAAGAGAAAAAGAGCGGAAAGACGGCTGGCTTGATCCTGACAAACTATGTAAACGGTCCGTGTTCATTTAACCCCGCATTAGGTTGTGCCCCGCGCTCCCCTACGCCTTACAGCGGAAAGCCAAAGAGGACGATATTATGTTTCATGAGTTGGGCTGTGCGATATTGACCAAAAAATTATACCTCCATATTTTGGGGATGTAAATGGGGATGAAAATTCATGGGATTTTCTCGATAATTAGACGATATTTTGCTGCTGACTCCCAAAGTTTTTGAAATTCTTCATATTTTGTGTGGTGGTCAGACAGAAATCATCTTTTCCAATAGGATTTTTACCTCTAGCATCAACAAGGCATTTTGGCCCACAGGACTGCCGCATACTGGACGTTTTTCCCTTTTCACATCATTCTTTGTAAACCCTAGAAATGGTTGAGCGTGAAAATCCCAGTAAGTGAGCAGATTGGGAAATACTCAGACACCAACAACCATTGCTTAAATCCCCTTTCTTTCCCATTCTGACCTTCAGTTTGGAGTTCAGGAGATTGTCTTGACCCCTAAATGCATTGAAGACACTGCCACGTGATTGGCTGATTAGATAGCTGCATTAATGAGAAATTCAACAGGTGTTCCTAATAATCCTTTAGGTGAGTATAGGATTTTGAGTCAAAGGATTTTGAAGGCCGATACCGATACAAATATTTGTTAGTTTTAAAATCCGATATTCCGATATATCAGCCGATATAATTTTTTATATATCGGAATATCGATATATATATTATATATCGATATAGATTTTTATTTCAGAAACGCGGAACAAAACATTCACAGATTTCCCACACATCCCCATCAGTTTTTATAATTGATATTCAAGCAATGTATGTATCATGACCAACTCAACGAGTGTTGCCAACAGGGACCGTGTAGAGCGCCCTCTGGTGGACAAACTATACAACTCCAACACTCATGACATGCTTCAAGAGTGTTTCGTCCATTTTTTTTTTATTTTTTTATATTCAGTTCGATTTCAAATGTAGGCGCGCGACTTGCACGCTCATAATGCCTCCCTCCACAGTCTTGTTGTCTTTGTTTTAAAATGCAGCCAGACAAAAGATTTAGATTTCCTGGACATTTTTTCGACTAAAGCCAAAACAAGCAGCGTTCTAACTGAATGAATACAGCATCCCTTACCGAGCGCGAGCAGCAGCGCAGCCAGACACAGGTGCGCTTCCCGAGTGTATTATGTGTGTGCGCTAAACTGTGGCGCAGTTACAAAAATAGCCTAAATTAAAGCATTTTAAAGTTGGGGACAAAGCATAGGCTAATTATATTTAGAATACAGTAATAAATAATTGCTTATAAAGGAATAAATATCAAGGAGTAAATCATTGAAAAATTCTTTCTATTGGTAAAAAAAAAAAAGTGCAACTGGTCGACCAATAAGAATGTCAGTCGACCAAGACGGCATCGAGCGATTAGTCGACTAAACGACTAAAGTTGACAGCCCTACTAATATTGGCCTGCCGATAAATCGGTCTTATCTATTAGAGAGTCTGATGACATACCGACCATTTCCATTGAACGCCCATGTCAAATAACACAAAGAAAGATGGAGTGAGAGGACATGCCGGTAAAAAGATAAAGGCATCAGTCTGAGGTCTGATTCATGCTGTGTTGAGAGAAACACACTGGAACTGAGAGATATACATGTGTGTTTGAGGATTTCCCTCTTTAACATACTTCCTGACACTCTGTCGCTCTCAGCGCTGGTCACGCCAACACACACGCATGTACAAACATGCACATCAGAGCCGAACCCAGTGGACAGACCAATCACCAATCAGTTCTCCTTAACACATGTTTCTCGTAGAGAGTCTGACTTCCTCTGCTCGTGTGAAAGCAAACTTCACTTGTGATTGCGTGAGTAATTTCACAGGAGGAAGTCTGTAAATGAACTTAAACATTGCTCAAGAAATGATCGGAGATGCTGCACTGCTGTGAAAAAGGATTCATTACATATACTTAAAATATGCATATTTTTTGCCAGCCACTTTGCTTTAAAAGTATTTTGTTTTTTAACCCTAAAAGTCTATGAATTTCCATATTTCAAAATCAACTAGATGTTGTTCATTTACTCATACTATATATTTTAATAAAACATTAAAATTGCCTGAACAAATGACAAACACCAGATCAGTTTTCAATACACAGTTATTAAAAAACTACTGTTTATTACTGTATCATTACAAGCTGTAAAATCAATAAGAAAATGAAAATTCTCAAAATATTGTGCCCTTAAATAATATATTAATGTAATTTAACTTAATTTTGATATAAATTTCAATATATCTATATATATATATATAAATTAAAATGCTAAATAACAAAAACAAGATGTAAACTAAACTAGCATTTAAATGAATAAATTATTCAAATAGTCAAACTAATATAAATTAAAATGCTACAAAAACCACATGATATTAAGATAAACTAAACTAAAATAGTCTTTAAATTAATAAATTATTTATAATATTTTAAAATACATTAAAAACCTAAAAAATGCATAAGAATCAAGGTGTAAACTCTTAATTATTCCTCAATACCTGTTTTTGCTGAGGAATATACAGACAGTTCTGGGATTGATAACATAACTGTGATTTTAAAATACATTTGAAATAATTTTATAAATCACTAAAAAAAAACATGAAATACAAGTCATATTTTTAGCAGAAATAATGAAAACATATATCTGTATATTTCTTTTTTCTGTCTTAGGTCAATGTATAGAAAGAAGCAGAACTGACTTCCTGATAAACATCTAATTCATTATCTCAATTTAAATAATTCAAACTCATTAATTCAGATTTGCTGATTCTCATGATTACTGTGTGCACTCAAATATAGCACTTAATTTTTATTAGTTGTCATCATGTTTATAATGTTGCATTCCCTTATTTATCATTAATTGTCAATGTTATTGTCGGTACTTCTTGATGTATCATTGAAAGGCGCCTTAAATAAAATGCATTATTATTATTAGTAGTAGTAGTAGTAGTTAGGGCTGTCAAACGATTAATCGCATCCAAAATAAAAGTTTGTGTTTACATAATATGTGTGTGTGTAGTGTGTATAATTATTTTGTATATGTATTATATAAATACACACACATGCATGTACTGTATATATTTAAGAAAAATGTGTTATTAATATAACAAATATATATATTTAGGGCTGTCAAACGATTAATCACGATTAATCACATCCAAAATAAAAGTTTGTGTTTACATAATATATGTGTGTGCACTGTGTATAATTATTTTGTATATATATATATATAAATACACACACTTGCTTGTATATTTAAGAAAAAAATCGTGTATATATAAAATATTTATATTTATATGTAAATATAAATTATATATAAATCTATATACAGTATATACATGAAAATATTTCTTAAATATATACATGCATGTGTATGTATTTATATATACAAAATAATTGTACACAGTGCACACACATATATTATGTAAACACAAACTTTTATTTTGGATGCGATTAATCGCGATTAATCATTTGACAGCCCTAAATATAAATATTTGATATATTAATAACACATTTTTCTTAAATATATACATGCATGCATGTGTATTTATATAATACATATACAAAAAAAATTATACACACTACACGCACATATATTATGTAAACACAAACTTTTATTTTGGATGCGATTAATTGCGATTAATCGTTTGACAGCCCTAAATATAAATATTTGATAAATTAATAACACATTTTTCTTAAATATATACATGCGTGTGTGTATTATACACAGTGCACACACATATATTATGTAAACACAAACTTTTATTTTGGATGCGATTAATCGCGATTAATCGTTTGACAGCCCTAAATATAAATATTTGATAAATTAATAACACATTTTTCTTAAATATATACATGCATGTGTGTGTATTACAAAATAATTATACACAGTGCACCCACGTATATTTTGCAAACACAAACTTTTATTTTGGATGCGATTAATCGCGATTAATCGTTTGACAGCCCTATTCCTGCGGCTCCGACACTCCTCATCAGTGACATCACAACTCTGGTACATCCAACACACACTCTCCTGTCTTCACTCCTCCATCATTTCAAAAGCAAACAGGATTAGATGTGGGCCAAAGGAGTGTTTTAGTGAAAAGAGGGGCATCTCTGAGAAACGCTCCCATTAAGTCCAGCAAGTCGAGGCATGGGTCCCGTCTCTTCCTGTTCACTCTGACTCACGTTCCCACAAAACGCCACAGAGAAACACTCGCTCCTTTCATTCCATATGAAAACAGTGCTTTGTGGATTAAGCATTGAACAAATATAAAGTCACCACGTCTTTCGGGAGCGCTGGTAATCACAATGAGCTGGAATCCGAGGCTTCTGCCTTTGATGGTTTGGCGTGGACCTCCGAACTCGAGACGCAGGGGATGTTTGGATTGTGTGGGAGACTATGAGGAGTTTTGGGTAAATATTTGGAGCTCTTTTCATACCGAGACAAGCATCGCTGGACTAGTCCAGACTGGGACGCTTCATGAAAGGGACGTACATTATCCACCACGGTGCAACTAGGAAACAAGTGCCTTTATATCTGCTATTGGTGCCAAAACAGCACTTACACTAAACCGTCATTCCTGCAAAGGATATTCGGAAACTGCCATTAAAGGATGAACTGTCCCTGTCCATGTCTTCTTCACAGCCGTATTTGCATTTGATTGATCTGCCATGCAAATAGAGGAAGTTGCAATGCAACATCAGTCACGAGAGTTCACATGTAACTGGGTTATTACAGTTAACTAAGAGCTAACGCTAACTTATGTACTGAGTAAAAGATAGTACTAGTAAGTCACTTATGTACTCAAAAAGTGAAATTGAAATAAAAATTCATACAATTGTAAAAATGTATTTACATATTTTTAATTATTATATTAAAATGTAAAAATGAATGAAATCTAATAAGAAAATGAATGGAAAAATGGCAAAATACACAACTAAATTACTAAAAGTAAAACCATAAAAGGTGTGTTATTTGAAATGAAATAAATGTTAAACTGAAATAAAATATAAAAAAATGCGTGTGTGTTTAAATATATGGATATATATATGAAGAGCTCTTTTCCAAAACACGATAAACGCCATTTTTAAAAAAAATGAGTTTGTCGTGTCATTCTGCTGTGGACAGAACCCTTTCACTGCTCCATCAACGTTTCATGCCAAATCGCTATATTTCCTTGTTTAAAATGTACTGCAAGATACAGTTTCTTTCCAAACCGCGATAAGCGCCAGCCCTGTTTTTAGCCTAAACACGATAAATCCTCAAATTCAATGAGCGCTCTACACAATCCAGCACGGCGGCACTCTGAACAGAGGTTTATTATGTTCATTCATTCCTCAAAATGAGTCCTAGTTTTCTAGTCGACTAGTAGTAGATCATTTAAGCCATTTGTATTATCAGTAATCACATATATTGATTTAATTAAATGGGAGAGAAACCATATGAGCGTTTTTAATTGCATATTCCGCATCTCAACGTATGCATAAAGCTTGCCACAAAGAACCGGCAAAAGTAATGATTATGCATGAAACATTTGAATTGTTTATTAATAAACTAGTGTTTTCTGTCAGTGTCAGCAACAAAGATAAAGTTGATGACGCTTACTCGCCATCTTCGCAGTGAACGCGCATATAGAAACGCATACTTCGAATTAGCCTACATACGCAGAGAGTTGCCAATTTATTTTAGTTTTTAATTGTTTTGTTTAAAAGTAGATATTTAAAGCTTTCTGTAGCTTAGTTCTCAGGCCTGTGTGAGGCAAGCATCGCGGTGTTTCGGTTCATATTATGAGACGCGCTCCGGTTCACCTGCGCGCCTCTGTGTCCTGATTATATTGTCTGATATTTACTTCTAATGTATTAATCCAGTCAATTTGTCGACGAAACATTTATTAAAATGAAGATACAATTTATATGAAACGAAATTTACAAGCTTTCTACAAAACAAAACTTAATAAGAGGTCAAAATCATGTCTGACGCACTCCAAATATTTTCCGATATTGGGCAGCTTTTGAATTTTGATCCTATCTTACTCATCTCATGCGGTTCCCTTTTCATAGCCTACTCAACATAGATGAAATAATAAAAATAAGTAATGTAATATTATTAAAAACAAATGTGAAACGTATATTTTATGTTTATTTTTTATTTTTTATTTTTTTTACTTATATTTAAGCGTCATGCTGCTCCGCTTTGCTCACATGTAGCCTGTGTGCTGGAGGGGTGCCCGTCCCTTTTTTGAATATTGTTATCATATATTGATCATTTTTAATAATTCGTTTTTTTCATGCATATGTTGAAATTGGTACTATTTGTTTGAGGTTTGACTCTTTACTAAAAATGACTTTACTAAAAATGATACAAAAAATGGATGGATTTATAGCGTTTTGGAAAAAAATAAAATTAACTTTTAAATTATCATTAACAATATTGTTGTTTGATTTAATAATTATTGTTCAAAATGTTCAGACTGAACCAATAAAACATTTAAACAGGATAATTTGAATATTCACAAAATGTGTGGGTCTAGGTAAAAAATGTAGTTTTCCTGAAAACTATTGAAATGGATTTATAGCGTTTTGGAAAAGAGCTCTTCATATATATATATATATATATATATATATATATATATATATATATATATATATATATATAATCACATATATATATATAATTGGATATGTATATATAATTGCTGTGATAATATATATATATATATATATATATATATATATATATATAAAGTTTATTTGTTTTAAGTTACCATTTATTTTACACACACACAAACACACACACACACATATACAGTATATATATATATATATATATATATATATATATAAAATAAATGTTAGCTGAAATCAAATATAAAAATGTATATCATATATATATATATATATATATATATATATATATATATATATATGAAGAGTTCAGATGCAAAAGCCTCTAAATGCCATTTGAAATTTTCTTCTAGAATGATCATTTATATCAAGCTTAAATATTTAAGTTCAGTGATTTCACTAAAATGGCGATGATAATTACCAATTAATTGTTATTTAAGTGAAATTACTGAACTTAAATATACAAGTTTGATAAAAATCATCATTAAAGAAGAAAATTTCAAATGGCATTTAGAGGCTTTTGCATCTGAACTCTTCATATATATATATATATAAAATGCTAACGCTAACCAAGCACTGAGTAAAAGATAGTACTAGTAAGTAACTTATGTACTCAAAAAGTGAAATTGAAATAAAAATTAATGCAATTGTAAAAATGTATTTACATTTTTTAAATTATTACTTTTAAATGTAAAAATTTATTTAATTTTTTTTCAGAAAAATTAATGAAATCTAATAAGAAAATGAATGAAAAATGGCAAAATACATAACTAAATTACTAAAAGCAAAACCATAAAAAGTGTGTTATTTGAAATAAAATAAATGTAAGACTGAAATAAAATATAAAAAATGTGTGTGTGTAAATATATATATAACATTTTTTGCTGTTATAATATATATATATATATATATATATATATATAGAA